>NW_007379753.1:36612-40523 GCF_000475195.1 Diaphorina citri | reverse complement strand
TTAGCTGTTCTCCTCCCTGTTTATAGTCCCACAGCCAGACGCTAGTCTACTCTCTGTTTAACGTCCCCTAGCCAGACCTTGTTTAACGTCCCCTAGCCAGACCTTGTTTAACGTCCCCTAGCCAGACCTTGTTTAACGTCCCCTAGCCAGACCTACGTCCCCTAGCCAGACCTACGTCCCCTAGCCAGACCTTCACATATTTATTGTATTTACCTAATTGTAATTATTTAAAATGTTCAAAATAAAATAAAGAAAGTAAATGTTCAAAAGCAAAAGGAAGGTTATACAATTATACATATGTCAAATTTCACCAATACTCTTGGTCGATATGGATTGTAGCATCGCTGATATCTTTGAATTCTGATTTCTGATAGTCACAGGTAGATATGTAGGTAGTGAGAATTGATATTTGAGGGTCGAATTTTAATACTTCCTGGACTTTAGGAATTCACAGCAACAAATGATTTTCAGATCATGATGCTGCTATTGAAAGAACAAAATCCTGAGTCTTTAGCAAAGTCAGACAGGACCCGAACCACCACAGAGAAACAAAAAGACGAAAACGAGTTGAATAGAATTCGAGAACGAGAAGTGAAAGAGAAAGCAGAGAGACTCATGAAATATAGCTCCAGGTAAGAAGACAAGTGTTATAAATTGACAAGAAGAAAATACCGGTGTGTATACCAATGCCGCAACATGATTCAGGTGGTAAAATATCACATCCGAATTCCGCAAAATGACCCTCGGGTATACATCCGAATTCCGCAAAATCAAGAAAATCAATAAACAGGTAACTAGAGTACCTAGATAGGTCGCACTCCTTTTTTGCACTTTTGTGATTCGCGTTTTCCGCAAAAACCGCGAACCGCAAAAATTCGAGTGAGTAGTCGAATATACTTTAAATTTGACGTAGAAACGAATATGCAATAAAAAAAATAGGGGTTCTCATTTAAAAATCCAATGTTGGCACCCATTTCGTAGACTGCGCCAATTTTTTCGCGACTTGCTATATTGCCAAAATATCCTCATCAAAAATGAAAAAGTTACGTTTTTTTTTTGTTTTTCGAAATTTCAAACAGGCTCCGAGAAAAACAATTTAAGCATTAATTCTGGGACACCCTGTATATTATACAGTGCATTCATAAAGTCCCCCCTCCCCACTTAACTTTTGAACGGATACAAGAAAAAATAATTTGAAATTGAAATTTTACTTTCCTGGCACTTTTATTCCAATTTAAATATCCTATTAAGAACTCTTTAAAGTACCAAACTTATATTTAGGTATTATCAATAGCCCCCTTTTTTTGTCTCTATTTTTCAATTTATTGTATTTACCTAATTGTAATTATTTAAAATGTTCAAAATAAAATAAAGAAAGTAAATGTTCAAAAGCAAAAGGAAGGTTATACAATTATACATATGTCAAATTTCACCAATACTCTTGGTCGATATGGATTGTAGCATCGCTGATATCTTTGAATTCTGATTTCTGATAGTCACAGGTAGATATGTAGGTAGTGAGAATTGATATTTGAGGGTCGAATTTTAATACTTCCTGGACTTTAGGAATTCACAGCAACAAATGATTTTCAGATCATGATGCTGCTATTGAAAGAACAAAATCCTGAGTCTTTAGCAAAGTCAGACAGGACCCGAACCACCACAGAGAAACAAAAAGACGAAAACGAGTTGAATAGAATTCGAGAACGAGAAGTGAAAGAGAAAGCAGAGAGACTCATGAAATATAGCTCCAGGTAAGAAGACAAAGACGAAAACGAGTTGAATAGAATTCGAGAACGAGAAGTGAAAGAGAAAGCAGAGAGACTCATGAAATATAGCTCCAGGTAAGAAGTGTTATAAATTGACAAGAAGAAAATACCGGTGTGTATACCAATGCCGCAACATGATTCAGGTGGTAAAATATCACATCCGAATTCCGCAAAATGACCCTCGGGTATACATCCGAATTCCGCAAAATCAAGAAAATCAATAAACAGGTAACTAGAGTACCTAGATAGGTCGCACTCCTTTTTTGCACTTTTGTGATTCGCGTTTTCCGCAAAAACCGCGAACCGCAAAAATTCGAGTGAGTAGTCGAATATACTTTAAATTTGACGTAGAAACGAATATGCAATAAAAAAAATAGGGGTTCTCATTTAAAAATCCAATGTTGGCACCCATTTCGTAGACTGCGCCAATTTTTTCGCGACTTGCTATATTGCCAAAATATCCTCATCAAAAATGAAAAAGTTACGTTTTTTTTTTGTTTTTCGAAATTTCAAACAGGCTCCGAGAAAAACAATTTAAGCATTAATTCTGGGACACCCTGTATATTATACAGTGCATTCATAAAGTCCCCCCTCCCCACTTAACTTTTGAACGGATACAAGAAAAAATAATTTGAAATTGAAATTTTACTTTCCTGTTTTTTTTTAGACATTCAAGATTTGGAGGGACCTACGTTGTCAAGGGAGTGAAAGGGATTGGAGACAAAGATGTGCTGGTACACAAGCCCATTACTAACCTAGAAGATATTACATTTGATAAAGACAAGGTAAGTAGGTATACGGTCTTGTTACTTTTGGTATAAGGTTTTAACTTTACAGGCATAATGATTGCACCGGAAAAAAGTAGGTAGGAGCTTCCCACTAATTTTGTCAGCCAGTGTAGTATACAAAAGGATGCTCTGGACAACTATAATTTTATTGATCGAACCTAGTTTTACACTCTAAACTCTCTAAAGCCTATTTTCCTTTTGTAATGTTAATGTATAAAAAAATATTACAAAATTCGTGAAAGGAGAGGAGGGGAAGTTAATGTAAAGGTAGGAGAACGTAATGTAAAGGGGTATTTTATTTATGTGAAACGGAAATTTTTCCTAATCCAAAATATTCCACTGTGGTCACTTTTTTTTATCCCCACCACAGTGCTTTTTGTACTGGATAATAAAATGCAAAGTCAGCAGATTTCTTCTTCCATTTACTAGTTCAAATGCTAATAATAAAAAAAAGTGGATTTGTTGGAAAAAAAAGATGGCGACAAAATGATACAAGTTTTTTTCTCTTCCAACAGAGGTGAAAATTTTTTCACTCAAATCCAAAAATATCCAAAAGAAAAGGAGGGGAAGTGAATAATAAAATACAAACAAGCTGGGTCCGTCCCTCCGGGAATTTTTTAGCCCGTAGTTTATTCGATCGTGATTAGAGAAAATCAGTACCTATGTACCTACCTAATTTGTTTAATATTCAGTTTATTATCATTCTTGATTTGATTTTTTGATTTTACTTTCACGTAATGATTTAAAATCAAGACTAGAGCCCGTTCTCCCTTATTCCCAATATAAGGTTCAAGTCACCCATCCATTTATTGGCCTTGCTCGGCGTAGCCTAACATAGGTGACGCTAAAACCGGTCTTAAAATAACGACTGAAGTATTATCTAAAACTTTCTCGCTTTGAGTTCATAGGTCATCGCGACAAATTTCGAGATCAGAGCTCATTTGTGAGAGAAAATGTGAATAAAATCCCCCAAAAACCAGTTTTTTTGGTTTCTTGGCTTTATGGTTTTCTGGACAAAATTTGCACCACCATTTTCGTGTTCCTGATAAAAAGACCTTTAATTTGATATATAGGTCGACCAGGTTTGGATAACTCCTTCTATGGGGACAGACCGACCGACCAGAACCGACCGAGCCGACCGACCGAGCGAGCGAGCGACTGACAGACACCGAAGCGGCAATACATAGTGCCGTCCCTTCATACCTTTTTATTACTGATTGTAATAGTAAAGGGAGGACGGACTAAAAATGGAGAGGGACGAAATTGAGAAAATTTTTCACTTTGTTTTCCAACATTGGAACAGAAACAACAAAAAAAAATACGCCGGTTAAAGACGAACGAAAAGAATATGCTC
>NW_007379753.1:35988-36490 GCF_000475195.1 Diaphorina citri | reverse complement strand
AAAAAAAAAAATACGCGTTAAGAGAACGAAAAATTCGAATTAAGCTAATGTACATTAACATTACGAAAGGAAAATAGGCTACTACAATACGTAGAAAAAAATCTGAAGGTTTCCAATAGAAATTTTACATTTGGTTAAAAATTATGAATAAAAGGTGTTAAGCACACATAAAAATGCTTGTCACGAATATAGTTCTCCAATTATTACACCTATGTAGATAAATTTTATGACTTGACTAACTTGGCTTGGACTCGAATTACGAACGTACAGATTCGAAGTCCAACGCGTTAACGACTGCACCACTGAGGTTGGTCATCGTTTATAACTTTACAGAATTAAAAAAAATTCCCAGCCGTTCAAACATTACGACCTAGGTGAAACATACTGTACATAAAATACTAGTATTGTATGTGTAAGTACCTACCTACCTATATATTATTTTCTGAGACAAGTGTGTTGTTGTTGTTTTTTTTTTTTTTTTTTTTTTTTTTTTTTAATTAAT
>NW_007379753.1:11275-35707 GCF_000475195.1 Diaphorina citri | reverse complement strand
AACTATTCTACTTCTGTGTTGTGTTATACTGACGGATCCAAGTCCGCCACGTCTACCAGCTGTGCCTTTAGTATTGATGGCATTCTGTCAGCCAATACGTTAAATCCCATAAACTCCATTTTTTCAGCTGAACTAATAGCTATCCTTCTCTGTCTCAGGTCCATCAAAAATCACCCTGCCATGAGATTCCTACTAGTCAGTGACTCTATGGGTTCCCTATCTGCCATAGCCAATCCTTACTTTTCCTGCCCTATCATCTCTCAAATCTATTCTGCATGGTGTGACCTGAAAACCGTCGGGAAATATGTTAAACTAATGTGGTGTCCGTCCCATTGCGGCATTCGCGGTAATGAGGCCGTAGACCAGGCAGCTAAAGACCCACTATCTATTGTCCCCCGTGATCGAGAAGAAGATATAGTTAATGAGGCAATAAGGAACCTCAGTACTCCTTTGAAGCTATGCACGCCCCATGATTTTAAACCTTGGATTGCCAAACTATGCAGAACTCAATGGCAAAGATCTTGGGACAATATCCTAATAAACAAGTTAAAAAAGACCAAGCCCATCATCGAGGAGTGGCCGTCCAGTCAAAGGAGCAACAGGATGGAGGAGGTGGTGCTCACGAGACTCAGGATTGGCCACACTCGATTGACTCACAAGCACATATTCACCCGTGAGCCTCAACCCCTTTGCCAGTGCGGAGATATTCTCACCATCCATCATATCCTTGTCTGTATCACCCACGCCCACACTCGCGCCTCTGCGCCTCTTTACCCTCACCTCCCTCCCTAGCTGATGACGTTGAAGGCGTCGATTCCCTATTCATATACCTCAAAACCCTCAATCTGTTTAACCTAATATAAACTAGGGATATCGGATCAACGGGATCCAGCCTGATTTCCTCAAATTTGGCATGGAAAATTTTGCAAAAAAAAAAAAAAAAACGAATGTACCATCAAAGTCGAGATTTTTTGCCTGATTATTCTGAAAAAGAAAAGAAAAAATACAATGAAATAAAACTTTATAATCAACTACCAATAGGTTTTAAGAGAAGTGGGAAATCTCCGTCATTTTGGTTTGGTACTAATTATCTTGTTTCTTACCCTGTCCATTCTTGTTACTCCACAGTTCAATCTCTGCAACTTCCAACCTTTTTCAATGCCCATTTTTTCGAGCCAAAGATCATGGCGGGTCTTCTCTTATATTATTACATTTATAACCGATTGATTAAACCTTGCATCTTCATATTCATTTTCCGATCACATAATACTCCAGATCGGTTTAAGTGTAGAAATAATGAGGAAAACAGACCAAAGACACTGTTTGTTTTAAATTTCAGTGAAACTATGGCGGTGAATATATTCCATTTCCTGCAGACTCAGATAGACACATGGCTTAGTAACATGGCTATAGAGAAGAAGAAAATCACGCTCTGGTCCCGTCGTGTACATATTGCTCTCAAAGCTTACAAGGAAATGGTAAGAACATTCATTTCTACAGCTCGAGTATTTATAGTAGCCACTGTAACTGTATGAGAATGAGAAATGGGAAATATCGAAGCAGAAGTGTGATATCTGCTATTTATTTATTACTTTTTTCTTTGATGCAGAGCAGCCCGGATATACAACTTATCTCTCCGAACTTATCCTGTAACTTACATATGTTACGGGATAAGTTCAGAGAGCGGGTAAACCTAAAAACAGGGGGATTCTCCCTTTTATTTATAACATTTCCCGGTAATAGTACAGGGATATCCTAGGTTTACCCGCTGTCCAGGCTTATCCCATAACATATACACTATACATATTTATGTATAACTAATCAGAAATATCCTAAACTTAGTGTGAGACTTCTCATTCGTATTATGTTCCAGGTACTTACTCTCTTGTCAATGATCTCAAGTGATGATGAAGGTGTACGTAGATCTGCTGCTACTATACAAAGTAACATCTTCTATATTCTGGAGTACAGAGAATTGGTACTGGTGCTGTTTTATGCCTATCAGGAAACCAAATTCTCAAGGTAACTTTATCTATTGATTTCATTTGGTAAAGTAGCTATTTAGGGTGTATAAACACCAGGGGCGAATTTCTCGAGAGCCGTTTAGAATGTCAAAAAACGCCGAGACACTTTTTCAGTCCGTCTTTCCTTTATTACTACGATTGTAATAATTGTAATAAAACAAGCTGGGCCCGTCCCTCCGGATTTTTTTTTTTTTATTTTACTATTTACTTGATAGGAAAATTTCTTTTATATTTATTAAGTAATAAAGTTTATTTATTAAATCGTGGTTAAAGAAAATCAGTACCTATGACATACCTATTTTATTTAATATTCAGTTTATTATTATTATTATTATTATTATTATTATTATTATTATTATTATTATTATTATTATTATTATTATTATTATTATTATTATTATTATTATTATTATTATTATTATTATTATTATTATTATTATTATTATTATTATTATTATTATTATTATTATTATTATTATTATTATTATTATTATTATTATTATTATTATTATTATTATTATTATTATTATTATTATTATTATTATTATTATTATTATTATTATTATTATTATTATTATTATTATTATTATTCTTATTATTATTACATAATATCTGATGTACCTGCATACTTTCATGTAATAATTTAAAATCAAGACTAGAGCCTGTCTTTCCTTTATTCCTTTGAATGTTTCCTAATAACTACCAATACTAGTTGTTCTGTGAACTGTAGATCTCACTGACACTCTTTTGCTCATGCTGAGACGAAGCGAACAAGGTACCACCTATACGTATGTATATCTTACGTAATGAAGATTCAAAGAATGATTGACCTTTATTAAAACAATAGATTTACCAAGAATTGGTATCTCTTGACAGAATACTTACGTAATGAAGATTCAAAGAATGATTGACCTTTATTAAAACAATAGATTTACCAAGAATTGGTATCTCTTGACAGAATATTTTTTTGTAGAAAGAATACAATGTTTTATGCGTTATGAATGAGTCAGATGAGTCACCTGTTGGACTCTGAAACGTGCAGGACATAAAATCCCCCTCAGTTCTGGCCCCGCTCACTTCTGGGACGTCAGATGAGTCACCTGTTGGACTCTGAAACGTGCAGGACATAAAATCCCCCTCAGTTCTGGCCCCGCTCACTTCTGGGACCCCCCCCATGATTCAATGATCGACGTGAATTGATTTAAGGAACATATTATGTACCAAATTTCATCAAAATCGGACCAGGCAATCGCAAGTTTTGGCGGAACACCCAAACAAACATCCAATCCAAATGTAAAACGGTCGAGTTAAAACATAGACCTCACTATCGTTCGGTCAATAATGTTTAAGTCACCCATCCATTTATTGGCCTTGCTCGGCGTAGCTTAACCTAGGTGACGCTAAAACCGGTCTTAACGACTGCGGTGTCATTTAAAACTTTCTCGCTTTGAGTTCATAGGTCGTCGCGACAAATTTCAATATCAGAGCTCATTTGTGTGTGTTTTTTTTTGGAAACCATCTGAAACCCACCTTCTAAGCTAAGGTGACTGAGGTGCGTTTTAGATTTTTAATACAACCGTGTTTAGTTCACACTTGTGGAGGCAGTATGCCTTCATGAAGTTCATTTTTTTAAAGATGAGTGTTCCACCGCTGTTTTTTTTTTTCTTTTTTTTTGTAGCAATGAAACTGCTACATTAGACGCATGTGGTCTGTGTCGTAGCATGCCCATCCCGTAGTATGCCTCTCATCAGATGGGCGAGCAGAGACACAATACTTCCCATTTAGGTGCTGGGTCAACACGAGAACACAAAGTAACCCGTTGAAATATTTTCAATCAAAAAAAGTACAATTTTTTGTCGATGGTGGGATTCGAACCCGAAACCTTCTGCATGGCAAGCAACCCTTTGATGTTGATATAGGTATAGATAAATATGTTGTAATGTTTTTTCTCTTAGGGAATATTTGAAGGATCTCCTAGAAACAACTCATGTATTTCTCAAGATGTTGGAACATTCATGTAAACACAAGAAACTTGTTGTGCAGAAGCATGGTCGTATGAGGAAAGCCAAGAGTACCAAAAGCACAGGAAAACGTAAGTGTCTAATGTAAATTGTTTTTAATAATCGTACAAGTACATAAATAAAATCCCGTTTCTTTGTGTTATCATATCACAACTTTTGTGCTCACTGCACACATATAGGATTTTTCAAATATCTCAATAATCCAGTGCTTTACCTACCATGCTGGTACCAGTCGCCTTGCGCAAGAGGTCTTGTTCTTTTTCTTTAAAATGTTATATGTGATCTATTGTGATGTGGGCCTTGATCTATTTGTCTGCTCTCTAAGTGATATTGTAAACATCAAATTGTGATACCTAATCTAGTCTCTTTCTATTTTATATATATATATTTTTTTTTTTCCATAGTGCTGTCAGTTTTTTTTTTTTTATGTTTAATGTAGGTAGGTAGTCATTTTTTATGTCTTAGTATTGTAGTGTAGGTAATATTAATATTGTAAAATGGGAACTAAAAAAAAAAATACGCGTTAAGAGAACGAAAAATTCGAATTAAGCTAATGTACATTAACATTACGAAAGGAAAATAGGCTACTACAATACGTAGAAAAAAATCTGAAGGTTTCCAATAGAAATTTTACATTTGGTTAAAAATTATGAATAAAAGGTGTTAAGCACACATAAAAATGCTTGTCACGAATATAGTTCTCCAATTATTACACCTATGTAGATAAATTTTATGACTTGACTAACTTGGCTTGGACTCGAATTACGAACGTACAGATTCGAAGTCCAACGCGTTAACGACTGCACCACTGAGGTTGGTCATCGTTTATAACTTTACAGAATTAAAAAAAATTCCCAGCCGTTCAAACATTACGACCTAGGTGAAACATACTGTACATAAAATACTAGTATTGTATGTGTAAGTACCTACCTACCTATATATTATTTTCTGAGACAAGTGGTGTGTTTTTTTTTTTTTTTTTTTTTTTTTTTTTTTTCTTTTCAATTAAATTTTTATTAACAGTTTTCCAATCGCAACATTCCCTCACCATCTTCAAATTCTATCGTTCTTATCTTCCTTCTCGATCCTCTCACTCTCATTGAAACCACTTGCACCACTGAAATGTGCACCTTTACTAATCTGACATTATTTTCAGCGTCCCACCAAAACACCTAAGAATCGCGCCCCACTCAAAGATAATAGACTGGAGCATAGATCTCCACTGAGTGTACGTATCATACTTCGAGGTTTTTGCGAAGAGTTTCTACAAGCCTACAACAATGTTATGCGCGGAGTACGAGAGAGTATCTCACGAGACAAGGCGCAAGCAAATGATGAAACTTATTACTTCTGGGCCGTGGGCTTCTTTATGGCTTTCAATCGACATGTGGGTCTTCAAATAGAATTAATAAGGTAAGTTGAGATTGAAAATAGTCTACTAAGTTAAATATAAAGGGTGTCCCAATAAGAACGCAAGATTTGAAACGGCCATAACTTTGTTATGACTAGTTTTATCTTACTCAAACTTTGGCATATTGATTGTAAGCAAATCAGATTTAGTAATCATGGAGCACTAAACTGTTCAACAACGCGTTAGCATAATAAAATCGACACATTGTCACTTTTGCGCGAACATTTTCCTGTTTGTGATCGTGTCATTTTCCGTTTTAGTGACGAGAACTGGCCCCCATTTTCGTGTGATTTGACCCCCCCGAGACTACTTCCTGTGGGGGTATCTAAAGTCACAGGTTTACACCAACAAACCCCCCCCCACACACACACTGAAGCATTGAAAGATGAAATTGAACGTTGTTTCTCCTTTGCTGTTTTACAAGTTGATAGAAACTTCTAACGTTCTTCATATTGTCTTCCTTTTCTATTTGATCTAATTTGTTGTTTAAAAACTCCCTTTTCTTCTTCCTCATGAGTTTCTTAGTTTTTCTTCTCTCTTCTCTGTATGCTTCAATGTTAGCTTCATCTCTATTCTCAATGGCTGATACACTTTTTGCTCTTCTCTCTTCAATTGCTGCTTTGCATTCTTCATCGAACCAATTCTTTTGTTTTTGTTTTTGGATGTATCCAATGGTGTTCTTAGCTCCCTTGTGAATTATAGAATTGATTTGTCTTGAGATTTCATTGATTGGTTTGTCTTCATTCAGATTATCATGTTGCCTCTCTATTTCTTCCTCTATTTCCTTTTCGAATTCCCTTCGCAGTATCGGGTCCTTCAGTTTTTCTTGGTCAAATTTTCTTTGGTTTACTTTTTTCCGATTTTGGCAGTTGATTCTCTCACGTACTTTTATTAACACCAACATAATTATGATCCACGGTGTATAGCAGATACCAAAAGACATCTTTTCTTTATTCTGCTATCGCCGTTCGGCGAAAGCTAAAGCCGCTACAACAACAACAACAACATCCATCCTTCACATTATTCCTATTTAATTATTGATCATTTTAGTTAGCTCCCATGGTGTAATGGTCACAGCGCTCGCTTTGCACGCGGGAGACCCGGGTTCGATTCCCGGCAGGGACAAAAAATCTGTATATTACAAATTAATGATTGATTCCAGTTCCGGGGCCTTCTCAGCCTCGTGAGGAAAATGAGTAGCTATGTAATATACAGTGCATTCATAAAGTCCCCCCACCTCAATTTTTGAACCGATTAATTTAGAAACCTGAAATTCTCTAAACCAGCCTATATTTACCTCTAGTTTCTTATAGGCTATGTAAAAGTTCAGGGACTTTTTCAGGGTCGTCCCCAGGGGGGCCAACTTTAAAATCTTAAATGAAAACCCCCTGTTTGTGATACATCATATCAAAGATCTCAAAGAGCGTAGTACTTTGCTACGAGTTTGAGCTCGATCCAACAACCAGGACCGGAGTTATGGCCTATTCAAATTTTCATTTGTCCATGTTCTCCCGCGAATAGGGGAAGCACCAAAAATGGGAAATTCATATCTATTGGTGATTTGTGCTTCAAGTAGGTTCCTCTAATAATTCATATTAAAATTCAGACCCAGAAATGAAATTTAGACTTCCGGCCCTGATGTCCTCGGGGGGTGAAAGTTGATGTTTCGAAATTTTGTTTTTGGGACCGAATTTCCATAGGAATCATTAGTGGGACCTATTTGAAGCACAAATCACCAATCGATATGAATTTCCCATTTTCGGTGCTTTCCCTATTGGCGGGAGAACATGGAAAAATGAAAAATTGAATAGGCCATAACTCCGGCCCTGGTTGTTGGATAGAGCTCAAACTTGTAGCAAAGTACTGTCGCAAACGTTGAGGTTCGTCTAGTTTAAGGTCAGCCCGGACCTGGCGACCGATGCTGGGTGGCTCGGGAGGACTTGGAGAATAAAACACAAGACGACTCGTTGCTTAACTTAACACTATAATAATGTCTGGCTTTATTTACTATGTAGTGTAAACCATCTCAGAGCTGACCGAAAATCAATATTTCGTTTAGCAATTTTGTCGAGCAAGCAATGTGCTATGATTATATTTATGATCAAAATGTGTAACATCCGAACCCCTGCACCAAACTTCAAAAACGTGAAGAAAATGGCCTAATAGACCTATTTTGTCCTCTTTTCACGAGAAAACGGCTCAACCGATTTTGATGAAATTTTTTTTGGTTGTTAAGAAGAGTGCTCCGGGTGACATAGGCTACTTAAAATTGTCACATTCCATCCTGATTCAAAATGGCGGCGGTTCAAAAACGTGAAGAAAATGGCCTATTTTGTTGACAGACCCGTTTTTGTCCTCTTTTCACGAGAAAACGGCTCGACCGATTTTGATAAAAAAAAATTTTGGTTGTTTAGAAGAGTACTCGGGGTGACTTAAGTACCTACCTTTCTTTCCCCTCATTGCACTCCTCTTTCCTCTAATATTACTTCTGCTTCACTGCATTGGCGGCGTGCCATCGATTTAAAATTTTGTTTATTTTTTGTGGGCACTTGATTTATTTTTTTGTCCTGTCGATGGTCGCAACCTGGTAGAGTTCCTTTCTCTACTCAGTAGTGGAAGTGCTATACTGCTCGTCCCAGTGACACGAGCGCTGTGACCATTACACCATGGGAGCTAACTAAAATGATCAATAATTAAATAGGAATAATGTGAAGGATGGATGTTGTTGTTGTTGTAGCGGCTTTAGCTTTCGCCGAACGGCGATAGCAGAATAAAGAAAAGATGTCTTTTGGTATCTGCTATACACCGGGGTGATGTTCCTAGCTCTAGCCATGTTAAATTGATGCGAGTGCAGGACGGTACACTTCTCCTCGGCGGGCGTAGCGTTGACTAGAAGGCTAAAGCTAGACAACTCGAAAAACAGCCCTCCAAGGAGGTTGAGCCGTCCTGAACCGCAGTCAACCATCGTGAGGACTTGTGCTTGGTCTTTTAAAGCAGAGAGAACCCTTTGAGGAACGGTGACTTAAGCTACTTAAAATTATCACATTTCATCCTGATTCAAAATGGCGGCGGTTCAAAGTTATGTCTATTATGCTGCTCTGTGAGACATGTCAGGGAGCGCGTAGCGCGACCGTGTGTGTGTATGTGTGTGTGGTGAGTGTGTGATGGGCGGGACGATAAGACCATAGCAGTTACAGTTCCCCCTGTCAAACCTCTTAAAAAAAAGAACCCCCTATTTGTGATACCATCAACCATCATAAAAGAGCGTAGTACTATCGTAGGGATGATATTCGATGGGGTGACATAGGCTACTTAAAATTATCACATTTCATCCTGATTCAAAATGGCGGCGGTTCAAAGTTATGCCTATTATGCTGCTCTGTAGGACATGTCAGGGAGCGCGTAGCGCGACCGTGTGTGTGTATGTGTGTAGCGGATGTGTGTGTGTATGTGGTGGGTGGGTGTGATGTGTGTGTGGTGGGTGGGGTGTGTTGGGTGTTTGATGGGTGGTGTGTGTGTGTGATGGGTGGTGTATGGGTGTGTTGGTGTGTGTGTGTGTGATGGGTGTGTAGGTGTGTGTGTGGTGTGGTGGGTGTATGTGGTTTGTGTGATGGGTGTGCTGTGTGTGATGGGTGTGTGTGGTGGTCCCGTACAAAGGACGGGTCAACCACTGGTTTTATTTATACAGGGTGTCCCGCGAATGACTGTACAACGCTTGAGGGTTGATGCAGGACCTAAAGGGCTACCAGAAAAAGCTATCCGATTTTCAACAGGGGCGGAGTTATGAAGAATTTTCTGTTTTTCAACATTTTTCATACCTTGTCCCCTTAAAACGCCTTTATCTCTTGAACCAATAAGGATAATAAAAAACTGATTGTACCATTGAAAAGAACACAAAATTTACTAAAAGATAAAATTCCCTGTTTTGGTAATACCTTCCTTCGAACACAACCAGAGACTTGAGAGAAAGATTTTTTTGTATCTCTTTAAAAACTACGATTTTTTCAATTCGATTTTTCTTCAAGTTTACACTGAAACCCATTGAATTTCTCCTGATAGAAAAGTACCCCTTATAATACCTTCCTTCGAACACAACCAGAGACTTGAGAGAAAGATTTTTTTGTATCTCTTTAAAAACTACGATTTTTTCAATTCGATTTTGCTTCAAGTTTCCACTGAAACCCATTGAATTTCTCCTAATAGAAAAGTACCCCTTTTTGTCCTCTTTAATTCCATTATCTTGAATTTTCTGAGAAATCATTAATTATGGAGATATTAACGATTCAAAAGGAGAATCCGTCAATTTCCTACGTTACTATGAATCCCCGTCCACCATGAGTCGGAGGAAGCAACACAATCTTATCCGAAGGTTGCGTTCGCCAACTCAGATAGAAGAGATCATTGGACCTAGAAGTGGACGTGACCCCCAAATAAACAGTTTCAAGCGTGTGTACCAGAGCAATCAAAAGACATTCTGGGTCGGAAGTCGGCTGGGGCAACAACGAGCTAGTTGCAGTGAAAGGCGGTGGCCCGGTACAGATCACTGTGTTCCACTACAAACCGAGATGAGGAGTATTACCTCCCTCCAGCACCTAAACTAAAAAAGTAATAAAAAGGAAACTTACCTTAGGCACTAAAGAAAGGAAATTACCCCTCAATATCACAGAGCGTGATATTGTTTTAGATATTAAAGAAAAACACCAAAAGAGATCTCCCTTAAGCACTTTGAAATTACCAATTTTGATTTAAATATCTTTTTTTAAATTATTAAGTGGATTCCAGAATAATAAAATAAATAAATATAGTAATATATAATATGTATAGCTCTGAAAGCATAGACCTTTTCCTTAGGGTTGCTATACAGCTTTCCCGTCCTACCACAATGCGAATATGAATGGGTTATCATACCATTGTCAGGACAAACCAAACCGTTCCCAACCAAAATTTAAGAAAAATCCTAAACGATGATGCAATTGATGCATATTACAGATCCAGTTTGTTGTGTTCTTCCAGTGACTTTCCCAACAGAGTGGAACATTGAAGTTCCACTATCAGATTTTCTCCTGAGTACCAGATTATACTGTAGAATTTCCAACCTCCTGGTTGGTTGAATACTCATTTATCTGCTCCCATTTTCCAAATCTAATATATAAAAATGAATGTGTGTGTGTTCGAACTTTATGCCTGGCCAAACCGCTCATCCAATTGCTATGAAAGTTTGTTAACTTATTGCTTGCACTTCCGTGAAGGTTATAGGCTATTTTCCGGTTCGTTTTTGTTAAGCTACGCCGAGCACGGTGGGTAAACGGCAAATTCTTTAGAAAAAATTCACGTTTTTTGACATAAATGACCTCAGATCTTGAAATTTGTCGCGACGACCTATGAAGTCAAAGCGTGAAAGTTTTAGATGATTCTTCAGCCGTTAATTCAAGACCGGTTTCAGAAAATTCGACCGATTCAAAATGGCGGCACGTTGAAAACAAGTCTGAAATGGCGTATTACTCCGGTAGACCTGTTTTTGTCCTTTTTTCACGAGAAAACGGCTTGACAGATGTTAACAAAATTTGTGTGTGTGTGTGGGGGGGGATGGGTGTGTGTGTTGGGTCTGTGGTGTGTGGTGTGATGGGTGTGTGTGTGTGTGTGTGTGTGTGTGTGTGTGTGTGTGTGTGTGTGTGATGAATGTGTGGTGTGTGTGTGTGTGGAAGCAAGGCGACGGGTTCGCCCTAGTTAGAAATAAAAAAATGGAATGAGAAAATTGATTTTGCTTTTTTTTAATTTCAATATTTTCTTCTTTTGACTTTTCTCATTTTGTTATTTTTCTTTCAGCAGGAATTATATAAGTACATGTTGACAAATGGTTTTAAAAATACAACTTGGGAAAAATGTGGGTTTTATGATGATTCCCACTGATCCAAACCAGAGAATATTTGTTTTCTTACCAGGAAATTGGTATCATGATGCAGCTTCAAAGACTGCTTCAACAAACACTCATTAAACTTAGATTTAGATATACATGAAAACAAATTTAGGGACAGCTGCAGGGAGATTCTGGATATAGGCTGATGGCCTGTATATGGAGTCTCCCTGTACCTTAATCCTGTCTACGTAATTGCAATTGCCATAATTGCGTCTAGACAGTGAAAAAAAAACTTAATGATTGGATTTTTACTCACATTTTACCGAGTGAAAATTATTTAATAAACTTGCAAAAAGCGTTTCTCATTTGATTTCAAAGACTAAATTTTGATTTTGATGATTTTTACTGGGCAAGGGCCTCAAGCCCTGCCATTCATGGGTTTTTGATTGCCACTTAGCACGCCATTGGCTTTTTATAAAATCGAGAAAATTAAATAAAAATTTTAATAAAAATATTTGATGTAATCTGTTGGCGTGCTACTCAACAAATTTTTTTTTTTTTTTTTTTTTTTTTTTTTTTTTTTTTTAGTTCGAGATTCCTTACCGAAGTCGAAGTCAACTCAAAGTTTGCTTGGTTGGAAAATTTATATTTTATAGAAAGCTTTTAAAATTATTTTATTATTTAATTGTTTTATTTGTTTATTATTTAACTGTTTTATTTACTGGCTCTTCCTTCAGGACATCATCCATAATTTTTAAAAGGGTCAGGGTCTACATCGCTACATCATAATTCAGGGTCTACATCGCTGGTGTCTTGACAACCTTATGGGACTGAATACTGATAAATGTAAGGTGATGAGTTTTTACACCAAAAAGAATCCTATAATTGCCCAGTATTCCACTTTTTTGAAACGCCGCCATTTTGAATCAGGATGGAATGTGAAAATTTCAAGTAGCCTATGTCACCCGGAGTACTTTTCTTAACAAAGCCCCCCTCCCGAGCACGAAGTGCGAGTTTGGATAATAACATGAAATGCTGTGTTTGAAATAATTAGCACCTCTCACTTTCACATTTCTGATGCCAAGAAATAAAATTAGAAGCAAGCAATATTTTATCCCATTCTGTTTTGAACAAAAAAAATCTGGTGTGAACATCACACGACTTTCTATTACATTTACGAAATACGTATTTGAAAAAAAAAATGCAAATTTTTCAGTCCCGAGCCTGAGCCGCCCACGGCGGCCAATTTTTGGTCGAAAATTTCCTATCTTAAAATACTCCTCATATAATGAGGGATCATTAAAAAGTGTCCAAAAATTGAACTTTTTTTGAAATTTTTTCAAGTCCAAAATCGACCGCCGACGGCGGCCAATTTTCGACCTAAAATTTCTTGTCTTGAAATACTCTCCGTGTAATGAGGGATCATTAAAAAGTGTCCAAAAATTGAACTTTTTTGAAAAATTTTCCAAGTCCCAAAATCGGCCGCCTGTGGCGACCAATTTTTGGTCGAAAATTTCCTATCTTAAAATACTCCCCACGTAGTGAGGGATCATTAAAAAGTGTCCAAAAATTGAACTTTTTTGAAAAATTTTCCAAGTCCCAAAATCGGCCGCCTGTGGCGACCAATTTTTGGTCGAAAATTTCCTATCTTAAAATACTCCCCACGTAGTGAGGGATCATTAAAAAGTGTCCAAAAATTGAACTTTTTTGAAAAATTTTCCAAGTCCCAAAATCGGCCGCCTGTGGCGACCAATTTTTGGTCGAAAATTTCCTATCTTAAAATACTCCCCACGTAATGAGGGATCATTAAAAAGTGTCCAAAAATTGAACATCTTTTTTTTTTTTAATTTCAAGTCCAAAATCGACCGCCAACGGCGGCCAATTTTCGACCTAAAATTTCCTGTCTTGAAATACTCTCCGTTTAATGAGGGATCATTAAAAAGTGTCCAAAAATTGAACTTTTTTGAAAAATTTTCCAAGTCCCAAAATCGGCCGCCTGTGGCGACCAATTTTTGGTCGAAAATTTCCTATCTTAAAATACTCCCCACGTAGTGAGGGATCATTAAAAAGTGTCCAAAAATTGAACATCTTTTTTTTTTAATTTCAAGTCCAAAATCGACCGCCTACGGCGGCCAATTTTCGTCCAAAAATTTTCTACCTTAAAATACTCCCCGTGTGATAAGGAATCATATAAAGTATGAAAAAAATTGATTTTTTTTCGAAGTTCGAAACAACATTGACTGGTTAATATCTGGATGGGTGATTATCCGATTTTTACCAAATTGTTACAGTCGCGTTTTTGGACCATACCGGGATAGCATACCAAATTTCATTTCTCTACGACAAATCGTTCTTGAGATATTTTGTTCGCAACTTTCTACTTTTTAGTCCATCCTTTCTTTATCTATATAAATAAAGTTGTAGATTTGTCTGACATTGCTTAGAATCGTGAAATTTTTAGTTATTCTTACTCCTTATGCATCCACGATTCCAAAAATCACATTAGAAAAATTTCTGTCCGTCTGTCTGTCTGTCACGCTAAATAGACCTTTGGTTGTCCTCTTTTCACGCCAAAACGGCTTGACCAATTTTGATGAAATTTTTTGTGGTTGTTAAGAAAAGTACTCCGGGTGACATAGGCTACTTAAAATTGTCACATTCCATCCTGATTCAAAATGGCGGTGGTTCAAAATTATGACTAATATGATGCACTGTGGGACATGTTAGGGAGCGCGTAGCGCGACCGTGTGTGGGTGAGGTGTGTGTGTGGTGTGATGGGTGTGTGTGATGGATGTGTGGTGTGTGTGGTGTGATGGATGTGTGGTGTGTGTGGTGTGATGGGTGTGTGTGATGGATGTGTGGTGTGTGTGTGATAGGTTTGTGTGTGTGGTGTGATGGGTGTGTGTGTGTGTCTGTGTGTGTGTGAAAGGTGTATGTGGTGGGTGTGTGTGTGATGTTTGTGTTGTGTGATTGTGTGTGTGTGGTGGGTGGTGTGTGATGGGTGTGTGTGTGCGTGTGTGTGTGTGTGTGTTTGTGTGTGTGTGTGTGTGTGTGTGTGATGGGTGGGTAGGTGTGATGTGTGTGTGGTGGGTGGTGTGTGTGGTGGGATGGGTGTGGTGATGGATGTGGTGTGTGGTGGTGGGTGTGTGATGGGTGTGGTGTGATGGGATGTGTGAGGTGGGTGTGGTGTGTGTGTTTGTGTGTGTGTGGTGGTCCCGTACAAAGGACGGGTCAACCACTAGTCAATAATAATAAACTGATGTATCAAACAAATTAGGTAGGTACATAGGTACTGATTTTCTTTAACCACGATCGAATAATCTACGGGCTGAAAAATTCCCGGAGGGACGGGCCCCGCTTGTTTTTTTAGCGCATAACGACTAACGATTCGGTGTAATTTTGAATCATTGGGAGAAAGAAGAAATACATTTCCTGACGCATGCTTGCTTCTTGATATCAGTAACCCCGAGGCCCGTGTGACAGTGTCGCTTATAACAATCTTAATAAATAAAATTAGAGAAGCTTTAGTTAATTACTAAAATTCGTGGAAAAATATATAAGGTTTCTTGGAAATTATTAGAGAGAGAAACAATCAATAATTTATTGATGAGCTGCCCATCGTCTGGGTTGATATATGACATAGCATACAACATACAACTCAAACAGACTTTATCCTGATTCAAAATGGCGGCGGTTCAAAGTTATGCCTATTATGCTGCTCTGTGGGACATGTCAGGGAGCGCGTAGCGCGACCGTATGTGTGTGTGTGGTTCCGTGGATGCATAAGGAGTAAGAAAAGAATAACTAAAAATTTCACGATTCTAAGCAATGTACAGACAAATCCACATTGCTTAGAATCGTGAAATTTTTAGTTATTCTTACTCCTTACTAGTGGCATAAGCATAAGAGTCATAACTTTGACGTGCTGCCATTTTGAATCGGGATGGAATATGACAAATGTAAATAGCCTATGCTGCCTATGTCACCCTCAGTACTCTTCTCGCTTAGAATCGTGAAATTTTTAGTTATTCTTACTCCTTATGCATTCACGATTCCAAAAATCACATTAGAAAAATTTCTGTCTGTCTGTGGGTATGTCTGTCTGTCACGCTAAATAGACCTTTGGTTGTCCTCTTTTCACGAGAAAACGGCTTGACCGATTTTGATGAAATTTTTTGTGGTTGTTAAGAAAAGTACTCCGGGTGACATAGGCTACTTAAAATTGTCACATTCCATCCTGATTCAAAATGGCGGCGGTTCAAAGTTATGACTAATATGTTCAAAGTTATGACATGTTAGGGAGCGCGTAGCGCGACCGTGTGTGGGTGTGGTGTGTGTGTGGTGATGGGTGTGTGTGATGGATGTGTGGTGTGTGTGGTGTGATGGATGTGTGGTATGTGTGGTGTGATGGGTTTGTGTGTGTGGTGTGATGGGTGTATGTGGCGGGTGTGTGGGTGTGTGTGTGTGTGATGTTTGTGTGATTTTTCCACATTTTACCCCCACTCCTGACGCAGAGTGAACGTCAAGTGGACGCCGCATCGATGCGGCGTAGGAATGAAAAACAGACCTTAAGTTACCACATCATTTTCCACACGCCAAGAAAGGCCGAGAATGGCCTATCTCAGCCCTGTACATAAGCACGGCCTGAATCTGAACTAACTGAAGGAGAAGAGCAGTGTTGTCAGATGGCTTCAGTGAAATTATACTAGATTCGTGCTAATATTATACTAAAATTTGAAAAATTATACTTAGATCACTCAAAACGACCGCGGACCGCGAAATTAAAAAAATCTTGGTACTTTTGGTCCATGGAAGTTAAGCAACGTCGAGCGTGGTTAGTATAATTGGACGGGTGACCGTCTGGGTGATGTTGGCCTTTCCCAGAGAGAAATGTAGGCTAGAAAGTGTAGCCACTTTAGTACTTTTCTTAACAACCACAAAAAATTTCATCAAAATCGGTCGAGCCGTTTTCTCGTGAAAAGAGGACAACCAAAGGTCTATTTAGGTATTTAGCGTAACAGACAGACATACATACATACATACAGACAGACAGGCAGACAGGTGTGTGTGTGTGTGATGGGTGTGTGTGTGTGATGGGTGGGTAGGTGTGATGTGTGTGTGTGGTGGGTGTGGGTGTGGGTGTGTGTGGTGGGTGGTGTGTGTGTGGTGGGATGGGTGTGGTGGTGGATGTAGTGTGTGGTGGTGGGTGTGTGATGGGTGTGGTGTGATGGGATGTGTTAGGTGGGTGTGGTGTGTGTGGGGGTGTGTGTTTGTGGTGGTCCCGTACAAAGGACGGGTCAACCACTAGTTAAAATTAAATTGAAAAAATTAAAAAAGGAAAAAAAAATCGGGTATGAACATCACACGACTTTCTATTACATTTACGAAATCCGTATCTGAAAAAAAAATGAAAATTTTTCAGTCCCGAGCCTGAGCCGCCCACGGCGGCCAATTTTTGGTCAAAAATTTCCTATCTTAAAATACTCCCCGTGTGATAAGGAATTATATAAAGTATGAAAAAAATTGAACTTTTTTTTGAAAATTTTTCCCAAGTCCAAAATCGACCGCCTACGGCGGCCAATATTCGACCAAAGATGTACTATCTTGAAATACTCCCTGTGTGATAAGGAATTTCAAGTAGCCTATGTCACCCGGAGTACTTTTCTTAACAACCACAAAAAATTTCATCAAAATCGGTCGAGCCGTTTTCTCGTGAAAAGAGGACTATTTAGCGGCACACACACACACACACACACACACACACACACACACACACACACACACACACACACACACACACACACACACACACACACACACACACACACACACACACACACACACACACACACACACACACACACACACACACACACACACACACACACACACACACACACACACACACACACACACACACACACACACACACACACACACACCACACACACACACCACACACACACACCACACACGGTCGCGCTACGCGCTCCCTGACATGTCTCACAGAGCAGCATAACAGGCATAACTTCGAACCGCCGCCATTTTGAATCAGGTTTGAATGTGAAAATTTCAAGTAGCCTATGTCACCCGGAGTACTTTTCTTAACAACCACAAAAAATTTCATCAAAATCGGTTGAGCCGTTTTCTCGTGAAAAGAGGACAAAAACGGGTGTATTAGGCCTTTTTCTTCACGTTTTTGAACCGCCGCCATTTTGAATCAGGATGGAATGTGAAAATTTCAAGTAGCCTATGTCACCCGGAGTACTTTTCTTAACAACCACAAAAAATTTCATCAAAATCGGTCGAGCCGTTTTTGCGTGAAAAGAGGACAAAAACGGGTTTATTAGGCCATTTTCTTCGCGTTTTTGAACCGCCGCCATTTTGAATCAGGATGGATTGTGAAAATTTCAAGTAGCCTCTGTCACCCGGAGTACTTTTCTTAACAACCACAAAAAATTTCATCAAAATCGGTCGAGCCGTTTTCTGGTGAAAAGAGGACAAAAACGGTCTATTACGCCATTTTCTTCACGTTTTTGAACCGCTGCCATTTTGAATCAGGATGGATTGTGAAAATTTCAAGTAGCCTATGTCACCCGGAGTACTTTTCTTACCAACCACAAAAAATTTCATCAAAATCGGTCGAGCCGTTTTCTCGTGAAAAGAGGACAACCAAAGGTCTATTTAGCGTAACAGACAGACATACAGACAGACAGAATTTTTTTCTAATGTGATTTTCGGAATAGTGGATGCATAAGGAGTAAGAATAACTAAAAATTTCACGATTCTAAGCAATGTACAGACAAATCTACAATTTTATTTATATAGAAAATGAAATTTAGACTTTCGGCCCTGATGGCCTCCGGGGGTGAAAATAGTTGTTTCGAAATTTAATTTTGGGGTCTGAATTTCAATATGAACCATTAGTGGGACCTATTTTAAGCACAAATCACCAATCGATATGAATTTCTCATTTTTGGTGCTTCCTTTATTGGCGGGAGAACATGGGAAAATATTTTTTTTTAATTGACTATAACTCCAGTCTTGTCGTCGGATCGAGCTCAATCTTGTATCAAAGTACTACGTTCTCTAAGACCTTTGATATGATGGATCACAAATAGGGGTTTCTTTTTTAAGATTTTAAAGTTGACCCCCTGGGGCCGACCCTGAAAAAGTCCCTGAATTTTTACATAGCCTATAAGAAACTAGATGTAAATATAGGCTCGTATACAAAATTTCAGATTTCTAAATTCATCGGTTCAAAAATCAAGGTGGGGGGGGGGTCTTTATAGTATACTACGAAGCACCATAAATGGGAAATTCATATTGATTGGTGATTTGTGCTTCAAATAGGTCCCACTAATTTTTCATGTTGAAATTCAGACCCAAAAATTAAATTTAGACTTTCGACCCTGATGGCCTCTGGGGCAGAACGGATGTTTCAAAATTTCATTTTTGGGACTAAATTTCGATATGAATCATTAGCAATCAATATGAATTTTCCATTTATGGTGCTTCCTTTATTGGCGGGAGAACATTTGAATAACCATAACTCCGACCCTGGTTGTCGGGTCGAGCTCAAACTTGTACCAAAGTACTGCGTTCTTCAATACCTTTGATATGATGTATCACAAGTAGGGGGTTCGCATTTAAGATTTCAAAGTTGACCCCCCCCGGGGGCCACTTCTGATATTGCCGGAAAATTAAAATCCCCTAAAAATAGGTTCCCCTTGAAAATAAATAAATGCCTACGTGGTTTAGCGTTTTTTTTTTAATCCAAACGGTTCTCGAGATTTTAAGGGTGGCAACTTTTCATTTAAACACCCTGTATAATATTACTACCTATTATTTTTTCTCATCCACACTCAATACAAACTAAATCCCGCCCAAACACGGAATGAATTTCTACGTACTTTATTCACACGTACTCCTATTACCGCGATCTTGTGAAATCCAATGTTTTCATGCTTCTTACATATATTGGTGTGGGTATTTGTGTTTTATACTATTGTGTGGTGTAAATAGCTGTGTACGTAATCGACGAAATGGACAAAAATAAAAGAAAGGTTTGTACTTCTATTTAATTAAGGAGCGCGGTAGCGCTCCGCCCCGCCAAGTCAAGGAAGTTTGGCCGCGCTACTAGAGTTATACGCGACAGGGAAAATAGCCGTTTTCAGGTAGTTGTAGGGAGACAACTACAAATGATGGAAAAAAACGGATTACGTGTGTGTGTTGGGGCATGAAAGTAGACCAAGTTGAAAAAAATTTTGTCATCAAAATCGGTTAAGTTTAGCCGGAGATATTTGACTTTGAAAAACGTCAAATTTTTCATCATTTTCTGCTGCTTCTGCTTCAATTACTAATTGGTGCGTTTTAGGTATGGTTTTGGGGGGGTCTACTCTCATAACTTTTTCGATATCTCTAACCGTTTTGTGAAAACCGCCAAGAAGCGGTTAATTCCGACTGTGGGCGGCGCCCAGTGCAACTTTTGCCGATTTTTTCCCCTTACTTACTCATCAAGACTTACCATCCTGTCAAATTTCAAGTTTCTAGGACATCGGGAAATGCCTCATAATTTTGATGAGTGAGTCAGTGAATCAGTGAGTCAGTCAGTCGTAAAATAAGCGATTTTCGAACCGTTTTTTCTACCCCTTCCAGTAAAGCTAGAACTTTAAATTGGAAATAAAGGGAGAACGGGCTCTAGTCTTGATTTTAAATCATTACATGAAAGTAAAATCAAAAAATCAAATCAAGAATGATAAACTGAATATTAAACAAATTAGGTAGGTACTTTAACCACGATCGAATAAACTACGGCCTAAAAAATTCCCGGAGGGACGGACCCAGCTTGTTTTTTTTCTCGTGAGTGGAAGGTGTGTCTTTTCATATATTTTGTGAGATTACATTGAAAATTGACGGAGTTATGATAGGGGTAAAAATGCGTCGAAATGTTTCGTGTAATATACAGGGTGGTTCGTGATTTGCGAACCACGCTTATAATAAACAGCTTGATATATAGGTCGACCAGGTTTGGATAAGTCCTTCTATGGGCACAGACCGACAGACTGACAGACCACTTGTGTCTTGTTGACATTGAGAGACATACCAAGTTCACCAAGTCTAGACTCAATGATATTGAACAGAGCCTCAGCGGAAGAGATAGAATTGGAAAGCACACAAATGTCATCCGCAAATGCTAATGCACTCATCTTCAAAGTGTCTGTCACATTAACACCATAATTGGTGATTCTCATGATTTTTTTTTATTATCTCAGAAAAAACTATAAAAATTAAAAAAAAAATATTGAGACGACGGACTAAAAATGGGGGTTCCCATAAGAGTGACCTATATTTGGCAAAAAATGGGCCGTTTTGCAAAAAGGTCCCCAAAGGGCCCCTTCGGCCTTAAATTTGATAAAAGAGTGACTTTTAGGGGAAAAATTCTAAATTATCGCTCGAGTTGATTAATTCGAGACACGTTTAGTTGAGATAGGTGCTACGGTCGGCGGTATTTTGACCGCTTTTTGGCGGTTTTGGACCGTTTTACTTTCCTTATCCTATAGGAAGGAAAGTAATGTAATCGGCTCAAAATTTCGATGGTCAGTATTTTTCACTCGGAAATGTTCCGAACTTACCAAAACTTACCCAATAATGATATTACGGCATTTTCACTCGGAAATGGTCGGAACTTACTAAAACTTACCCAATGATGTTACTATTGTAAGATCATACACAGTGAATTTTGATCTCAAATTATATCAATTTTATTTTGGAGAAGAACATTTTACAAGTTGCAAAATCTGTCGTAAGACTGACTCGATAGATCGATATTTGGCCATATTCAATTGAAAATGATATTTGACGATCTGGCTAGAACATATGCACATCAGAATGCCCTACAACTATGGCATTTTTCACACGGAAATGGGGCTCAACCAAATGTCAATTTTTTTCGAGGTAGAGTCCTATTTTTTAACAGAGGATTTTTTAACATTGGACATTTTTTCATTAAATAGAAAGTAAAAAAATGTCAACAAAAAAGGGGGTTGAGCAATCAGAAAATATTGAAAAAACTATTTTTAGATAACAACAATAAATTTAGGACATATTAAACAAGCTGGGCCCGTCCCTCCGGGAATTTTTTAGCCCGTACCTACCTAATTTGTTTAATATTCAGTTTACTATCATTCTTGATTTGATTTTTTGATTTTACTTTCATGTAATGATTTAAAATCAAGACTAGAGCCCGTTCTCCCTTTATTCCCAATATAATGTTTAAGTCACCCATCCATTTATTGGCCTTTCTCGGCGTAGCTTAACATAGGTGACGCTAAAACCGGTCTTAAATGATCGACTGAAGTGTTATCTAAAACTTTCTCGCTTTGAGTTCATAGGTCGTCGCGACAAATTTCAAGATCAGAGCTCATTTGTGTGAGAAAATGAGAAAAAAAATCCCCCAAAAACCAGTTTTTTCGGTGTTTTGGCTTTCTGGTTCTCTGGACAAAATTTGCACCACCATTTTCGTGTTCCTGGCAAAAAGACCTTTAATTTGATATATAGGTCGACCAGGTTTGGATAAGTCCTTCTATGGGGACAGACAGACAGACAGACAGACAGACAGACCGACCCGACAGACGACACCGGAAGCGAATACACAGAATAGTCCGTCCCTTATACCTTTTTATTACTTTAATATAAAGGAAGGACCGGACTAAAAACAGAAAAAAAGGCACTTTTGGAAGTCATGTTTGAAAAAATTAAATGCTACGATACTATAAAGTCGAATCTCCATGCGTGCTGTGAATTGAATCATGACCTAGTTCTTAACTGAAAACCAGGTACATTCTTGAAGCTCCAATAGTCTAACCAGGCGGAACGGAATTTTTCATTTACTCCAGTGTCCTTCTTGCAGACTGCTGATGAACATTGAAAGACAATCTCAGCAATTTCGAAACGCTGCACATCAGCGCTTGTCCAATGCAATGAACTGTCAATACAGCTGATAAGTTCGTACTCTTCTATGGCATATCTCTTGGCTTGGTATTAATGAACCCGAAAAGGTTGACACCAAGAAGACAGAGTTTTCAGCTGGAGTTAAAATGGTACGACTAGTTTCGGAATTTTTTTTCTTTCGCCAAACGATGTAAACCGCCGTTTTGCATATTACCTAGAGATCATTCAGTTAATTTTCGTACTCTTTATTGCCAATCAGTTGAGTTTTATGATCCACAACGTGGTTTTTCCTGTACTACTGGAAAATGGTACGACTTTTCCGAAATTTTCTTTCGCCAAACGATGTAAACCGCCGTTTTGCATATTGCCCAGAGGTCAGTCAGCTAATTTTCGCACTCCTTATGGCCAGTCAGTTGAATTTTGTGTAATCAGTTTTTTAGGTATACCCCCTAAAGGGGATTTAGCTAAAAAATCTGGTTGAACATCACAAGACTTTTCTATTACAACCTCCATGGCCGAGTGGGTATCACACTAGGCTTGCACGCAGGAGGTCTGGGTTCGATTCCCGGCGGGGCCGAGGTTTTTTTCAACTCTGGTCTTGGAGTTCGGTGTGCATTCAGTCTCGTGAGGACAATTGAGTAGCTACTTTCATCGAGTAGCGACCAGTGGCGGCATTACAAGTCGAAGAGACGAGCGATAATAAATATGATGATTATTAAATAAAAAATGGGGGTTCCCATAAGAGTGACCTATATTTGGCAAAAAATGGGCCGTTTTGCAAAAAGAATTACAAATTTAAAAAGAGCCATTCTAATCATTAAAATTTCATCTACATGATGCCGTTTATTTCATTCCTTAATTCCCAGCCGTTTCTGAGATATAAGCGTGGTTCGCAAATCACGAACCACCCTGTATACACTGGCGTGCTCAGGCCGGAACTTGGCCTGGCGCACTGCCGTGCGCCTAGGTTTTTAAAAATGATTTGACAAAAAATATATCGAAATAAAAGTTGTAGATAATTTTCTTAGCTTTAAAATGATGTATATTATGTTTATACAGAGTGTTTAAAAAGTTCGGGGACCCCTGAATATTTATTGAACTGCTAAAGATGAGAAGCTGAAATTTAGGGTAATGTTTTATCTTCTAAAATACCATTTTTTGAAGAAGTTGCAAAATTTAGGTCGAAGCCAGGGTCGGCCCAGGGGGCCCAACTTTAAAATTTTAAATTAGAACCCCCTACTTGTGATACATCATATCAAAAGTCTTAAAGAACGTAGTACTTTGGTACAAGATTGAGCTCATACCGACAACCAGGGTCGGAGTTATGGCCTATTCAATCTTTCATATTTCCATGTTCTTCTGCCAATAGGGGAAGCACCAAAAATGGGAACAACACCGTACAACACCTGCATGGAAAATCAAGAACTTGATCAAACAAATGGATGTCAAAATGGAACTGTCAATGGAAAACCTGTTCAATGTTAAAATTTCTCAACAAAGATGGAAGCGTGTGACATTGCCTATTAGACATGGTGGAATCGGCATTTGAAGTATCTCTGAAACAAACAATGTTCCCTGCCTTTCTCTCATCCATCAACAGCACTTTCACCTTGATTCGTTCGATGTTTCCTAATATAACGGTCATTGGGGAAGTTTCCTGTTATGTGGATGCAAGAAGTATGTGGTCAAATGTTTATAAAGAAAACGTGTTTTCAGCTGTTCCAATGTTCCAGCGAGAATGGGATGAAATCCACCGCAAGAAAGTTGTTGACAATTTGGTGTTTGAGAATGATTTGGACAAGGCTAGATAAAGTTAAGAGTCAAATGCATGGTTACAAGCTCTCCCTTCACGGTCTGTTGGTACCCTTTTGGACAACAACACTTTCCGTATCTCTCTTTTGCTCTTCGTCTGGGAAGTCCTCTGTGCTCACCTCACACATGTGTCTGCGGTGAGCGGGTATCAGCTGTTGGTACACACGGCTTGTCTTGTGTAAAAAGTGCTGGACGCGCATCTCGCCACTCCCAATTAAATGACATAATCTGTAGAGCATTGGTGTCTGCCGGAGTTCAATCAGTGTTGGAGCCAGTAGGATTGCAACGGGATGACGGTCGCAGGCCAGATGGAATGTCTCTAGTGCCATGGAAGGATGGAAAATGTGTTGTTTG
>NW_007379753.1:0-10337 GCF_000475195.1 Diaphorina citri | reverse complement strand
AGAAAAAGATATAACATTTTTTGAAAATAAGAAACAGCGAGAAGTTATGCTATGAATATAACGCGAAATTCGACTAAATTGTTGCATATTGCATACACATCAGAAACATGTACATGTATTGTATGTCTGTCTGTTACGGCGCTGTTACTCTGATGGACCTTTTGTTGTCCTCTTTTCACGAAAAACGGCTTGACCGATTTTGATGAAATTTTTTGTGGTTGTTGAGAAGAGTACTGAGGGTGACATAGGCTATTTAAATTTTTCATATTCCATCCCGATTCAAAATGGCAGCACCTCAAAGTTATGACTCTTATGCCTATCTGATCCCGTACAAAGGACGGGTCAACCACTAGTAGGTACTATGAAAATTTGACTAAGTTGTTGCATATTGCATACACGGAAATATGTACTTGTATGTCTGTCTGTTACGGCGCTGTTACTCTGATGGCCTTTTGTTGTCCTCTTTTCACGAAAAAACGGCTTGACCGATTTTGATGAAATTTTTTGTGGTTGTTGAGAAGAGTACTGAGGGTGACATAGGCTATTTAAATTTGTCATATTCCATCCCGATTCAAAATGGCAGCACCTCAAAGTTATGACTCTTATGCCACGCTGATCCCGTACAAAGGACGGGTCAACCACTAGTAAGTTTATATTTCTCTTTGTAGAAGGACACAGTGGGCAGGTAGATATTCCTCTTTTCTTCATTGACCTCATGGGGTTGGTTACAATTGGTCTCAAACCGAATAGTGGGATCAAAGATGACACCATTCTTTGTCTTTTTGTCAATCACAATGATGTCTATTCTCCGAGTGGACCCATTGTCAGCAGTGCTGGTAACTTCTTCATGAACTTCATAGTTGACATTTTTCCTTAGCTCATCAGCGATGATTGATCGAATGGAATTGTGCCTGTTGATTCGCAGAAGTTGGCCATATTGACAGTTTCCAAGGACATGGGCAAGTGACTCAGTGGGTTTGTTCTCGATGTTTTGGGGACATCGGCGGCACTTGACACCATCATGGGATCTGCCAGGGATTCCTCTTATGGCAACAGTGTTGGTATTCATCTTGATCATCTCGGTGACTTCCCTATTGGAAAGACCTTCAGACGCAGTAAGATAATTGTTGTGAGACTTAACTTCCTTGAACAGGCTGACTCCAATGCCTCTTACTTGCATGCCCTGCCATTTCAGGAACTCATTTTCCCGAAGCACATCACGTACCCGTCCTGCCTTATGTCTTTTTGTATCTGCTATACACCGGGGTGATGGTCTCTAGCTCTAGCCATGTTAATTTGGCTGGCTCGTCCTGAATCGCAGTCAACAGTCAACCATCGTGAGGACTTGTGCTTGGTCTTTAAAAGCAGAGAGAACCCTTTGAAGAACTACCAGCTTGCTAGGCTGGTTAAGGTTAGCTGTTCTCCTCCCTGTTTATAGTCCCACAGCCAGACGCTAGTCTTCTCTCTGTTTAATGCCCCCTAGCCAGACAATATGTCGAGTGCCGCCAGTTCACAGTCCCTCTCCCGCTCCACTGACTCCGGCTCCGGCACACCAAACACAAGAAGGCAAGTTCTCCTGGAGTATGACTCCAGGTTGTCCTGCCTCTCCTCCAGCCGACCCAGGTCGGACTTCAACTGGTTCAGTTCCTCACAGATGGACATCTGAAACATGTCAAACGCCACCTGGAGGACCTGGAGGCACTTGTGTACCGCGATATTAGCGATTAGCGGGATCCGGAGTGCCGGGTACAGCACCAGGAAGGACCACCATGTCCTTCACCCTCTCAAGACTCTCCGCGAAGTCGGACATTGCACCCTTCACCCTCTTCTCAAGCTGTCTCACTCTGTCCTCCGCCATACCTACTTGATAGGCTACCTATTATGACCACACCACTCAAAACACTCTAAAGCACCAGAATGGGGGAGCAAAAAACTTTAAAAATTAATAGAATAATAATTTAAAATAAATTTTTATAAAATAATAAAATATAATTATGTACATCACACGACGCTCTTCCGATCTTGGTGCAAATTTTGTCTAGAAAACCATAAAGCCGAAAAAAAAAAAAAAAAACTAGTTTTGGGGGGATTTTTTCACATTTTCTCACACAAATGAGCTCTGATCTTGAAATTTGTCGCGACGACTTATGAACTCAAAGCGAGAAAGTTTAGCACATCTAGAAGTGGGTTAGAATTAGTATGAGTGAGTGAGTGAGTCAGTCAGTCAGTTACACAAGGGGCTGTATATATTTAGGATAATGCTCCTTAATCACCTCAATCCCAAGAGGACATGAACGAGTCTCCTCTTCCATCACTTTCCTTACTGCCTTCTTCCTTCTGTTATAGCTACAGATATCTGGAACTGGAGAAATGCAATCTCTAGCATTAACACAATTGGCTTCAAAACGCTGAGCAAGGTCATCCAGAATTTGTTGACTGTCGGAAGACTCATCACCCACAACACCCAGAGATGTTTGGACCAAGTTTTCTACATTAGAAGACATACTCACTGGGTCTTGAAATATATCCACATAAAGGAAGGACGGACTAATGAGCGCAGTAAAAATGATCTACATCAGGGGTGGCCAGACTTTTTTCGTTGCGGTTCCCTTCTTAACTTTCAAAAGTGTTCGAGGTTCCCCCCCCACCCACACCCAAAGAATAAAAAATAAACCCACCATTTTTTGTTGCTAAGCGATTTTTCTTTAATTCTGAATGTCATCTGCAAACTTCTGGAAATCCACTTCATACCGATTACCGAACCCTCGAGCGGTAAAGCGAAAACTAAACTAGCCCCCCTCTCCTCCTCTCACGCTTTGCTTTCTTCTCTTTCTAAGAATCAGTGAATTTTTTTTTTTTTTGGTGTACAAAAAAAAAAAAAAAAAAAAAAAAAAAAAAAACCTGGGAAGAAAAGAAAACTTATTTAAACTTTGTTCACAAGTTTAAAATGGTTTGTGTGACATAGAGGTGACCTAGTTCTTTTTTTCACCGTTGCAATTTTTTAAAGAAAAATCAAGTTTTTCCGTGGCAAAAAAATAGAAAAAAAGATCCCGAATTAATATCGTGGAAAGCCATTAAGTTTTTTTTTTTTTTTCCTTTAAAATTTACAATCATCATAACTCTACTCTCTATACTGCTCTACAGTCTAAACTCTAAAGTGTCTTTGTAGCCGAAGGATGCTCATAATTTCTTAAAGCTACTTCTAATAGCACATATTTCTTCTATTCAACCACTTTTTTTGCAAGTCTTCAACCACTTTTTTGCAGGAACTCAAGGTTCCGCCCCTGAAGCCTGGGGACATAGTTTCTTAAGCTCCGCCCTGATAACGAACTCATGCCCGGAGTCAGCTGATGAATTAAAGCAATCTGATAAAGAATGTAAAAGTCAATCTGATTGGTTGATTTAGAGCTAAGGTTGATTAATCGGATTTGCAATACAACTGGCATTATCCTGAACGAGTGTGAACGCTCCAATGGCTGTAAAGTACTCTTTTGGCTTTTGATTCCGAGGATCGAACAGGGGAACTTTTGTATGAGTGTATAGTAAGAGATGGGTTGTATGTCTTATAGGGGGAAAAAAGATCGGATTTTCCCCCTCATCGCCTTATTAGTGGATGTGCCAAAAACTTCAAATGGTCAAGTACAATATCATACATATTTCTGGACATGGTCTTCACTTGACTGGAGTGGATTACGGACTGTCCCCTATATCTAATAGACGTTAATAAACAAGACTACAGATAAAAGGACAGACGAGTTGATATATTTCGACCACTACTATGGCCATCATCAGAACAACTAAATAAAAAATTACAAAAATTTGAAAATTCGCGCTAAGACGACACAATCGCTACTAGCGGTGAAAATTGAAACTAGAAAAGACAAGAATGGGGCTGTTAAACAAAATTTTTAGAAAAATTAATGATACAATACAAAGGAGATTGTTGAATAAAATATACCCGAACAACATAACATTTTTTTTACTGTTCACCCTGGGAAACTAAAATTTTGCATGCAGTATTTGATTATGATAAAGAATTTCGGGAGGTACTCGAAATTTTGGAGGGCCTCCTAGGGGCGGCCCCAGAGGGACCAAGTTTAAAATCTTAAATAAGAACTCCCTACTTGTCTATATTTATAAAAGAGTAAACCCTGAATCATTCATTCATAATCAATGCACAGCCGAAAGGGCTGGACCGATTTTGATGAAACTTCGAAAATAGCTTCCTTTTGATTTGAATAGGCCCACTAAGAACGGATTTTCCGAAACTCGCAGTGGTTTCCAAACTATGACCAAAAAACTACTAAAAATCGAGCCATAGCCAAAACGGGTGGGTCAATTTACATGAAGTTTGTAAGTAAGATAGTTGTCTTGCCTTTTAGTAAGTAAAGTCACAGTCCCTCTCCCGCTCCACTGACTCCGGCTCCGGCACACCAAACACAAGAAGGCAAGTTCTCCTGGAGTATGACTCCAGGTTGTCCTGCCTCTCCTCCAGCCGACCCAGGTCGGACTTCAACTGGTTCAGTTCCTCACAGATGGACATCTGAAACATGTCAAACGCCACCTGGAGGACCTGGAGGCACTTGTGTACCGCGATATTAGCGATTAGCGGGATCCGGAGTGCCGGGTACAGCACCAGGAGGAACCACCATGTCTCTCACCCTCTCAAGACTCGCCGCGAAGTCTGACATTGCACCTTTCACCCTCTCCTCAAGCTGTCTCACTCTGTCCTCCGCCATACCTACTTGATAGGCTACCTATTATGACCACACCACTCAAAACACTCTAAAGCACCAGAATGGGGGAGCAAAAAACTTTAAAAATTAATAGAATAATAATTTAAAATAAATTTTTATAAAATAATAAAATATAATTATGTACATGTGTACTCTCTGACAGTTCAATTGAAATTATGGACATAAGGTCTATTTGATCAAAATTTTGTACTCTGACTCGTGGTCGTGGTTTTAACAAAAACAGTTTATCGATTAAAATGAAAAGGTTATGAACTAAAAACTGACACAAGGTCTGTGTATTTTTAAATAGTGGTTTTTTGGACTTACTATCGTAATAATAAAGGAAGGACGAGCTAAAAAGTGGTATTTTAAAAGATGAGCTTTAGCCGTTTAAAAATTATTCTGGGGTCCCCGGATTTCATAAACACTCTGTTCATAAATAAAGAATTTAACAATCCAACATGTTGTACATTGTACAGATATCTGGTAGCAGGCAAGGATTTGGCAGCAGGAGAACTCATCATTGAGGAAGATCCTTTGGTTATTGGGCCATCTCAACAGTGTGGTTTAGTGTGCCTAGGTTGCTATTGTCCAATACAAATCGATACCATTGTCAGGTGAGAAGGAATTATTTTACAAAAAAATTCTAACGCATCATTGTAGTAGAGCTAAATCCCCGGTGTGGTTGGGTGTTTCGTATAAAAGTTGAAGTTATGGGTGGGTACCTGTGATGTGATTTTTGGTAATGGAGGAGTTGCAATTGGGAAAATATTATTAATAAAAGGTCGATTTATATCAACCAAAGTCAATGTTGCTTCGAACTTCGGACTTAGAAAAATTTTCAAAAAAAAAAAAATCAATTTTTTTCATACTTTATATGGTTCCTTATCACACGGGGAGTATTTTAAGATGGGAAATTTTTGGTCGAAAATTGGCCGCCGTAGGCGGTCGATTTCGGACTTTGAAAAACAAAAAAAAAAGTTCAATTTTTGGACACTTTTTAATGATCCCTCACACGGGGAGTATTTTAAGATAGGAAATTTTCGACCAAAAATCGGCCGCCGTAGGCGGCTCAGGCTCGGGACTTAGAATTTTTTTTCCAAATGCGTATTCTGCAAATGTAATAGAAAGTCGTGTGATGTTCACACCAGATTTTTCTTAAGGTAGTCGACTACCAATTGGGTCCCGTATACCTGTAATGACTTGGATGAAATAAATAAGTTTTAATTTTTAGCAATATTACAACGTTCTTTTTTCTGTTGTTTATAAGTAGAAGAAATGTTTCTGCTTTATTCGTACTTAATCCATCATGATTTTCCTGCTTGTTAATAATAAAAGGTATAGTGGACGGGCTATTGTATTCGCTTCGGTGTCTCTGTGTGTCTGTCCCCATAGAAAGACTTATCTAAACCTGGTCGACCTATGTATCAAATTAAAGGTCTTTTTACCAGGTTGGTTCAAATTTTGAACCACCCTGGTAAAAATACGAAAGTGGTGGTGCAAATCTTATATTATAAGAACAAGATCCATTCACTCACATTTCACACACTGATCGCTCTATCTCGAGAACCACAACACCTAGAAAGCTGAAATTTGGTAGGAATATTCCTTTTATGGTCTAGGTGTGCAATAAGAAAGGATTTTGCGAAAATCTAAACCGATCCTGAGATAGGTATGATCAATTTTTCATCGCTAAAATCTCCATAAGAAATACACAGAGTGCAGAGACTGCAGGAGAGATAGAAATAAGCTCAAAACTGACGAAAAAGAACAGTCTCAAATATTCAAATGGAAAATGCAAGCAAGTGTTTCTTTGTTGTTTTTTCAACTATGGCGTGACGTCACGTGCAGTGTTGTCAAAATATTAGCACTCGCCGCGCGGTAAAAAAAAAATCCTTCGAAAAGCGCGAGTTCAAACACAAATATCTCGGCAAGTACACGACGGATTTTAAAATCGAAAACAGATTTGTGAGTGTGATTTTTGACCGCTTCGTTTTATTTATGTTAGGTTGAATTATTTTTTACATGAGAATCCTCAAATTATAACTAGAGTACAATAAGTTTATTAAGTTTACAAAAAGAGTACACAGATACTAGGTACAATCGCTTTTACAAGGTACTCACTGACTATCACTGTACTAATCGCTTGACTATCACTTACTAGATCGCTCGCACAAATCCAACACAGAACTGACTAACAGGTGGGTACCTTCCCTCAATTTATAGCTCCCAGAGAGAGTGAGGAAGCACCTAGAATGTCCTAGTGAATTCTTCCTAAATTCTAGACAATCCCTCGTCATTATCCGTTTCTAGAACGGACTATAAAATTCGACAACGTTGTGTCTATACCTGTTTACCTATAAGTACCTATAGTTTAGCTCGTTCTGGAACCTACCCGCTCTATCCTAGTTCGCTCTTTACTTGGTTTCAAAATTGTAAATAGTTCGTTTGAATTCTACCAGGTTGCCCTACCAGTATCATTTTGATTTTTACTTCTCGAGGCTTCACGTTCATAGTTCATACATGATACCTACATAGCTAGTTACCTACTCTGAAGTCTCTAGACGCGTTTTGTAACAATATTATGAAAAACAGCGCCCGGATTCCGCATTATATTGATTTTTTAACTCAGCTTAGATAGTCGGCCTTGCCAGCGGCCGGAGGCCCCATTGCCTTTTATGTATTAACAAAACGAAGGTTTGCTAGCCTTGACAGCAGTCAAAGGCCGCATTTATGCTTGAAAACATATCAATTACCAAAAGCAGCGGCCGGAGGCCCCAAAATAATTTTTCTTTATAAATGTAACATAGCCGGCTTTGCCAGCGTTGCCTTATGTAGTACTAACAAAACGAAATACACTGGCCTTGCCAGCGGCCGAAGGCCGCAATATATCTGTTCTTTATAAGTATAACGTAGACAGCTTTGCCAGCGGCCGGAGGTCGATCAGATAAACACAAATCCTAACATCCAATGTTTACCTACCATGCTGGCACCGGTCGCTATGCGCATTTATATATCATAGCTACTCATTTTCCGCACGAGGCTGATTGGGCCCCGCAACAGCCAGTCACGGAATCAATCATTTACATGATATAAATTTTTGACCCCGGCGGGAATCGAACCCGGTTCTCCCGCGTGCAAGGCGAGCGCAGTGACCACTACGCCATGGGAGCTGACTAGATAAACACATATGATTTTATGGGCATGAACAAATAACACTTACTTTCACCCCATGCCCAAACTGATTACAACTACATGAGCTAGTAATTAGAACTAGGAATTAATTCCATCAAGTAATCATTACTTCACAACTCTGCTCAGTAGTGTGGTGCTGTGAACTGAAAGTTGGTGATCCAATTCATATAGTATTTGCCGAGAATAAAGATTAACAACAGATGTATTATCAAAAGCAGCGGCCGAAGGCCACAATATATTTTTCCTTTATTTTATTTATTATTATTTTTTTTGCTTTATTTTATGTGGCAGGATTCTCCAAAAGGAGCTCTTCCACCCAACCACAGTATAACATAGCTAGCTTTGCCAGTGGCCGGAGGCTGATCAGATAAACATATATGATTTTATGGGCATGAACAAATAACATTTACTCGTACTTTTACCCCGTTGCAAAATTACCAAAAATCACATCATAGGTACCTATCTATAACTTCAACTTTTATACGAAATACCCAACCACACCGGGGATTTAGCTCTACTAACGATGATGCGTTAGAATTTTTTACTTTCTATTACTACAATATAGTGAGCCCAAAAAAAAAAAAAAAAAAAAGGTTTGCGAGTAGGGTTACCAGACAAGAAATTTCAAAAGAAGGGCATTTTGCTATATTTTTAAAAAGGCGGGCGGACGGAGGACAAACGTATAAAAAAGAGGACTTGTCCACCGAAAATCGGACGTCTGGTAAGCCTATTTGCGAGCCACATGCTGCCCGCGCGGTCCGCAGGTTGAGCACAGCTACTCTAAACTAGTCTAAACAATGTTTTCCTCTATTTCCTTAATTGGAACAATAATAGTAAGTACCGAGGAATGGTTAGGAACCAGGAATCTAGGTACAACTTACCGATACAACTTCCTTGTAAACAATAATAGATAATAGGTAAGTTAGACATGTCGTATTAAATGAATAGGTACTTACTATACATAGGTATTAGACATGTTGTAGCATAGACTGGTATTGGGGAAGAACATCCTTGGACAACTGTTTCCATTAGGACTACTGAACTACTCACTACTCGAAACATCTGTCCACCGATATTTTAACCTAATAGCAGTTAACAACTCGTTCAATCCTGGATTGGATACCTGAAAATGGGAAGAGAAATCTAGGTAGACCATTTGGTATGTGGGTGGATGCGATGATTGCGATGTGAACATTTTGTGTTACTAACTAAAGAAAGAACATTTGTCCAGCCGTGGACAGACAACATTTACCAACCCATGGATGATTAGTCCACAGTACAGCATGTCATATGAGACCAGCTTCGAAAATAAACTATCTAAACCCTAAGGTAAACCCTGCACATCTTATAATATGCATCTCGAAACCCAGCATAGGGCCAAAAATTTTCGACCTTAGCTCTTAGCTGGAATTCAACCCAGAAATTCGGTATGCTCATGACCTTGGAAGTTGCTTTCAGAGACTACAGAGGTTGGTTGTTGCTATCAAATCTACCATTATCTACCACCAAGTTATCTAGGAAGTTGGGGAAACTTTGTTGGGGTTTGAAGATGGGCCATTCAGTTGTTAAAAAGTTTTGATTGAAAAAATAGTACCTATATAAAAAGGCATTCTATTCGGGGGATGAATTCCTGACGTGTTCCGATTCCGATTTAGTGGCCTAGAATGTGCCTGATGTCCTCACAAACCCCCGTTACCTAGATGACTATTATCTGGTTACTAGAAATAAGTAATATTTTTTTTTTAATTTTATTTTTCACTAGTGGTTGACCCGTCCTTTGTACGGGACCAAAAACACCCCCAAACACACACAAACACCCCCTCCCCACACAACACACCCATCACACACCCACCACATACACACACACACACACACACACACACACACACACACACACACACACACACACACACACACACACACACACACACACACACACACACACACACACACACACACACACACACACACACACACACACACACACACACACACACACACACACACACACACACACACACACACACACACACACACACACACACACACACACACACACACACACACACACACACACACACACACACACACACACATACACACCACACCCAACACACACATCCCACCACACCCATCACACACATCCCACAACACACACCACACCCATCACACACATCCCACCACACACACACACCACACCCATCCCACCACACAAACTACACCATCACACACCCACCACACACACCCACACCCACCACACACACCCATCACACATCAACCACACACCACCCACCACCACACACACCACACACACACACACCCATCACACACACACACCCATCACACACACACACACACACACACACACACACACACACACACACACACACACACACACACACACAC
>NW_007379752.1:37226-40141 GCF_000475195.1 Diaphorina citri | reverse complement strand
ACCCCTGGACTCTGGAAACGATTTTCATTCAATTTATCAATGTCAGAAAACTCGGAAGGATGTGTATGAAGCATGTATGTAGGTATAACTTGTAAAATACTTTCTACATAATATATTATGTACATATTATGTACATTGTCCATGTACGTGTATGAAAACATACATTGCAATTTATGTCTTTGGACTGTACACTTGAGGCCTTGACCTAGAATTTTGCAGAGAGATAGGGAGTTAGGGAATAGGAAGTGAAATAATTTATAGGTCCCAACTTGGGGACTTTTCAAAACTACAGGGTGAGACAGGAAAAACTTTGACATTATTGTGTAATGTGGACCTGGACATGAAGTTGCCAAGTACCTACTTTGGCAGTCAGAAGTGTCGGGGAAAAGTACTTACTATCTTTCGCAAGAAAAGTAAGAAGAAGAAAACTTGAATCCTAGGTTAGTTTCTGGTGCTCTTGTGTTGACCCAGCATCGGCAACTAAAGGAGAAGTATTTACTACGGGATGGACATGATGCGACACATGCGACAGGTACGACACAGACCGCGGAGTCTAATGTAGCGGTTGTGTCACTGCTACGAAATAAATACATTTCCTAGGTATAGGATAAGGAAAGTAAAAATGTATGAAACACACATTTCTGGATATGAAGAAAAAATGCAATCTTCCCCCCATTTTCTTTCTGGTTAGCCCAGTATGAAAATGCAATGTCAGAGGAAAAATGAAGCTTGTAGAGTATTTTTTCTTGGCAATCATTGAGATGTGTTTGTTCTCTTGTTTTAAGTCTGTGTCTCTTGTTTTAAGTCTGTGCCAAAATGACAATACCATAATGCATTTCTTCATTTTCAATTTGTCTCCAATTTCTATCTCCTCATTTTTTTATTTTTCCCCTTCTTGAGGTTTGATAAGAGGGAACTGTAACAACGGAGGACTTATCGTCCTGAAAATCGACCACTCCGGGTGTTTTGAAAATTAAAATTCAACTGTCCCTAGACAGCTGGACACGACAATCATTTGCTAGAAAAGGCTCATTTTACATTCTCAGGCTCAATAGGTAGGTACTTACCAGTCGATATCGATCGACTTCGGCTGGTTGTGGTATGGACTCACCTTTAAGTTTACTTGAAATTAAGTATATGCCCCAGGCTGTAACCTCGCCTATGAGTTACCTCTCTGGGTAGTCTATTATCAACATAACTATCATCATACCAACTATCATGTCTTTGTTTGATATTATAATTGTTTCTTTGTTGTGTAACTCGGTTCTGCCCCTTTTAAAGATTCTCTACCATTGCACATGTGACATGTTTGGCAACAATGCCTATTTGTTTGCTGTCACATTGATCTGGACACACTGTAGGTTAAAGTTCGCCCCGGGCGGGAACCGAACCCGCGTCCTAGAGCCTACACGGCAGGTCTTCTATCCTGTCCTCCCCTCTTCAATTTTGAGACGGTAAGACCTCCGTTGTTACAGCGCTATCTTTCAAGCTAACAAAGGTGGCAAAAGGATACCTATCTACCTATATGTTTAGGTGTGTCCAAACATGGATCGACGGACGTCGACTATGTGGACACCCGTTTTGACTTCCTAAATTTCTCTCCTTTCGACAGCAAGGAGTCTCTCCTTTCGACAGCAAGGAGTCTCTCCTTTCGACAGCAAGGAGCAAGATTTGATGCAACCACCTCCCTTGTTTATTCAAGGATTCCAGAGTTGCATCAAGTGATGTGAGGTTTAGTGCTTCCTTTAATCTCCTTGTCGCTTTAATGACTTCCCTTTCATCTCTGTATATGGTGAAAACAGCTTTTACGGATAGGTGAAGTAGGAAAATGGGAAGCTCATAGGTTCGTGTATGGTGAATACAGCTTTTACGAATACTTCAGTAGGAAAGTATGTATGAAGTTCTAAGTTATACCGATCCCTAGAAGTACATATGTAGGAAGTTCGTATGTTTCAACTTTAGAAAGTTCCTATGCGAAAGTCTTATGATGCTTTTCCAGGCTTCCCTTTTGTGAAAATTTTCTAGGGCTTAATAATTGTTTTTCCTTGTTTCTTGATGCCTAATAAATTGTTATGCAAACTAAAAGCTTCGGTGTCTCTCTTTTATGTATGAAAATATTGAAGAGCGTTTTGTACATGAATTTACTTATTTCTTACATATGTAACATAAATGTACTCGTAGTGCCTATGTATTTTGTAAATAAATTTACCTTAAGTACACATCTTTTGTGTACATGTGCGAGTATGTACTTGACTTGTGCTCTCATACCCGTATGTACCTACTTTGTACGTACACAGAAATGTGCTTCGGATATTATTTTCATCTGATATGATTATGTATCTTGGCAATTTTGAGATTTTTGTAATCTAAGGTACTTTTAGAGTCGGAGAGTCTCTTACAGAGGAGTCGTAGATGTAAATGCAATTCTCAAAAGGAAGAGTGGGTGTATGCTCAAAATACATTTACCTCTCCCTTTTCTCTACCTATCCCTCTCTCCTCTCTCTCTCTCTCTCTCTCTCTCTCTCCCTCTCTCTCCCTCCCTCCCTCTTCTCTCTCTCTCTTCCTCTTTCCCAATTTTTCATATATCTCCGTAAATCATACCATCTTCCTCTCTTTCTCCCCTTTCTCCCTACATCTCGCCTTTCTCTCTCTCCCATGTTCCAAATATCACATTTCTTTCCTTTCCCATTATTTGTTTTCTCTTTGTATTCAGTATTCTGTCTTAGCTTTGTAACGAAAGAAAACTGAAAAAAATGACCCTTTGGTCAGTAAATCAGATATGCATTTTGCCTTTCAAGTTTTTTTTTACTTTCCATTATTCTTCCTTTTCCTCCTTCTCTCTATACTTTTTTCTGATATCTTTGTCGTGTGTTTTTCTAACTGTGGTGCTGATTCCGTCTCTCTCTAACTCCTTG
>NW_007379752.1:0-36959 GCF_000475195.1 Diaphorina citri | reverse complement strand
TATGGGGGGGATTTCATTAAAAGAGAACGAGGAGCACTGGGTAAACATTGCGGTTTTTGGGGGGTCTCCTCTCACAGAGAAGTAAAATATTAAATTACACCCCACACAGCCCCTTGTGTTGTTTTAAGAACATAAATTAGGGGTGTGAATTAAGTCGGCTTTTTTGGAGGTGTTTCTATCGTTGTTTCTTGTTTCTAAGTCGGAAGTCTATTTGAGATTCTAGATTCTAATTGAGTGATGAGATAAGTCCGTTTTTGTAACATGTAGATTTTGCATTTTGGTGGCCCTTCCCTTTTTGTACAATACCTACCTTGCGTTGTTGTGCGATTGGTCTTGACGACTTGAATGAAATCGTGTAAGGCACACTATAGGTAATACATCATCCAAATCAATGAAACTATTGAAGAAATTCCAATACTAAAATAAGAAGAGAATAATTAGTACTTGACATGGTATCCCGTTTTCAAAGAAATTCCAATATTTTCTTTGTGTCTGTGTAGATTTTGCATTTTGGTGGCCCTTCCCTTTTTGTACAATACCTACCTTGCGTTGTTGTGCGATTGGTCTTGACGACTTGAGTGAAATCGTGCAAGGAACACTATAATAGGTAACACACAAATCAATGAAACTATTGAAGAAATTCCAATATTTTCTTTGTGTCTAAGATTTGGCAACCCTGAAGACATCGGTAATATTGAATTTCAAATCTATTGCCAGCTGACTTGGTAATCAAGATAAAATAGATCGGAATTCCAATGGATCGAGAGGAGATCATGTTTCTAGCCTAAAAACAAGGAAATTATCGGAATTTTTAGTCCAAATTCCTTCTTATAGAATCAGTCACTTGTTAAGCCACTCCGGGGGATCGAGAGGAGATCATGTTTCTAGCCTAAAAACAAGGAAATTATCGGAATTTTTAGTCCAAATTCCTTCTTATAGAATCAGTCACTTGTTCAGCCACTCCGGGTGTTTTGAAAATTAAAATTCAGCTGTCCCTAGACAGCTGGACACGACAATCATTTGCTAGAGAAGGCTCATTTTACATCCTCAGGCTCAATAGGTAGGTACCTAAGTAGGTATACCTAAATTTTATTTTCATGGCATCAAAATCATTAGCTCTTTCCGGCTTTATATGAGTTCCAGTCGATATGGATCGACTTCGGCTGTTTGTGGTATGGACTCACCTTTAAGTTTACTTGAAATTATATGCCCAATGCCCCAGACTTTAACCTCGCCTATGGGTTACCTCTCTGGTTAGTCTATTATCAACATAACTATCATCATACCAATATCATGTCTTTGTTTGATATTATAATTGTTTCTTTGTTGTGTAACTCGGTTCTTTAACAATTTTGAAACAGACTGCGGCAAGGAAAAGGTAGAATAGGTAAATACTCTTTTTAAGTGGGGTTGTTTGCACTATCAGACTGTTTGGAATAGGGCAAGCTTGAGCTTTAGAATATGTAGAATTGTAGATCCATCATTTGAAATTTTAACAGTTGGGTCCAGAGTTGTAGACTCTGAAATTTTCATGTAACTGTGGCGTGGTAGGGATGCCAAAAACAAGCCTTGTTCAACAAAATTTTCCGTAATAAATAATAGTCTATTATCAACATAACTATCATCATACCAACTATCATGTCTTTGTTTGATATTATAATTGTTTCTTTGTTGTGTAACTCGGTTCTTGCTGCCTGTTTCCTTTCTATTGAATATCGATTTATAACTAGGTTATATGCTGATGGATTTATGATAGATTTCAATATTAACAATTTTGAAACAGACTGCGGCAAGGAAAAGGTAGAATAGGTAAATACTCTTTTTAAGTGGGGTTGTTTGCACTATCAGACTGTTGAAATAGGGCAAGCTTGAGCTTTAGAATATGTAGAATTGTAGACCCGATCAATTTAAATTTTACCTGTTGGGTCCAGAGTTCTTGAAATTTTCATGTAACTGTGGCGTGGTAGGGATGCCAAAAACAAGCCTTGTTCAACAAAATTTTCCGTATTAAATAATAAGGAGAAGAAGACGAAGAAGATCAAAAGAAGAAATTAATAGAAGAAGAAGAAGAAGAAGGAGGGGAAAAAAACGAAAGAAAAACCCCCTGAGCTCTGAAGAATGCACTTCGAAAGATATTTTTTTACATATTTTTTTTTTCAATCGGAACATTTTTTTCCTTCTTGGGGGTAAAAAGTAGGTATCTTCAACAAACAACTCTGCTTTATCATTTTGATATCTCCAAAATTTACTCTTGCTTTCACGAGAAATTCCATGCATTTACTCCCCCCCGTACCTCTTTTCTCAGTGCACTGCACGTTACACCTGCTTCTTTGGAATCCACAAATAAAGAGAAAAGGAAAAGAACAATTAAAAGATAGACACACAAAAAATCAAACGAAGAAGAAGTAGAAGGAACGTAGAGTATAAAGGGAACACGCGTATACAACTATACTTTCAATATTCATTGAATAAATATTGGAGTAAAGACCATTATAATTGCAATTCTTGAAGAGAAAGAAATCAGCGTGTAAAATGAACAAAGTGGAACGCACAAGCAGTATTGGATTTGTATTTTTTGTACGTTGTAGTTGGAATATTGCTCTTGAAATCCCTTTCTTTTCCTCTTTTTACGCCTTCAATGTGCTCCATCAGTAGATCATTACTTTATTAGTCAATCAATTGTCAGTGAAGCCACTGTTCTCGATTTCTTACAAAGATCATTACTTTATTAGTCAATCAATTGTCAGTGAAGCCACTGTTTTCGATTTCTTACAACTTCCTTCATTTCATGGAGCGAGTAGGGTTTATTTCATCCGAAAATCTGTACCAAACATGTGTACCAAATTTCATGAAATTCGGACCAACCGCCCCGTCCATTAGTTCACAAATAGACGAAAAAACGTAAAGAAAAAATTGGAGAGTTAAAATTGGAACTCGCTTTATTCGTTCAGTCATGGACAGAATAGGGATGTAAATGAGTTGCAAATATATCGATAAATCATTTCAATATTCATTGAATAAATATTGGAGTAAAGACCATTATAATTGCAATTCTTGAAGAGAAAGAAATCAGCGTGTAAAATGAACAGAATGGAACACACAAGCAGTATTGGAGTTGTAGTTTTTTTTGTAAGTTGTAGTTGGAATATTGCTCTTGAATTCCCTATTTCAATATTCATTGAATAAATATTGGAGTAAAGACCATTATAATTGCAATTCTTGAAGAGAAAGAAATCAGCGTGTAAAATGAACAATGTGGAACGCACAAGCAGTATTGGATTTGTATTTTTTGTACGTTGTAGTTGGAATATTGCTCTTGAAATCCCTTTTCTTTTCCCCTGCTTTGTCCCCTATCACGCCTTTAAATTGCTTCATCTGTGGATCATTAGTCAGTAAAGTAAATTAACATTAAGTAGTTATTAAATAAAATCGTTAGTCAGAATTAGGATCCAAAAATTAATCACGAAATTTCCAACATACATCTGAATAATAACAACAGACGAAGAAATCCTTCTATTTTCTAAAATCTAAACTCAATATCCAAATACCTACCTTTCATTGCGAATTTGAATTTTAAATTTTATCTCCTTTAAAAAAAAAAAAAAAAAAAAAAAAAAAAAAAAAAAAAACACGTTGAAAGTAATTACCTAGGTAGAATTTTAGATCAACTTCAATCTGCTTTAGGTACTTCGTATTTCAGTAAAGTCCAGGTTGGTCCATATTTCAGCAATACCCCGACTTAACTATGATGGCGATTGTTCTGCGGTTCACTTATCTAGTCTCCAAAGCGGGGGGTTCTTAAACAGATCCCGATCTGGAAGAAATTTTCGACTAATGGGAATTTTGTATCGAGTTTGTTATCGAGCTTTTGTTCAGTTCCTCGTCTCCTTCGAGATCATAAAACAAATCAAGTTCATACCTTGTAAGTTCTAGGTTGCTGTTTCGATTCCAGGCCTTAAACAGATGAGGTTCATGACTGGCTTTCTTCTATCCTGTGCTACTCTCTTCGAGACGATAAGACCTTAGCTTACAGTTCCCTCTCTCAAACCTCGTGACACCAGTCTCTAGGTTGGGATGTTGGGAACCACTTCGCTCAATACATTAGCTAAGACGGTTGTGAGTGTTGTGACCTTTACCATTCATGTAAGATCAGTAGTGAACTATCAACTATCAGTATCACACGATTATTCAGAATTCAGAACAGCTTGAAATTGAATTCTGTCTCTTTTGTGAATGCACAGATTCAGGGTTCCACTTTCGATTCAAATAACCTACTGGATTAATGTACTTTTGTTTTTGCTCAATAGGAGGTTAACGCCAATGTACTAAAGCTAACTAAAACTTTGATTGTTGTTTGAGGTCCCTGTACTACTATTGGTCGGTTTCACCAATATTTTTTCAGCTCCTAGATAAGCAAACAAACTGTTACTTAAGTTCCGTTTGATTTGTATAGGCTTAAGTAACAGGCTGTTAAGCTAACAGGTATTTCCCGGATGGTCACCCGTCCGAATACCAACCACGCTAAAATTACTTAACTTCAGTGATCCACCGGGAACTGCAATGGAGCAATCTGGTACAATCAACGTGCTATCGCCGCTGGCAGTTGATATTTCAATAACAAATGGACCTCTGTATCTTCAGAGCTGTAGGCAGTGGTTCGGCCCGGCTCCAGAAATATTCCCTTAATTACAGCTTGACCATGATCAAGGATATACAACAGAAATCTTCTCGTGTTTCTCTCACCTATGTAGGTATCTATGTATGTATTTTGTAGTCATTTATTTGAAGCACCATGACATTAAGAGGAAAGTTAGATACTTATCTGCCTACTTATGATACTGAGTAAATATAGTGATGCATATAATCTTGTCATTACCTGTGTACAGCCGTAAGAGCCCCGTAATTTTGATTAGTAATTCTGTGACAGTGATGATATCCTGGTAGTGGGTCACACGTCAAGTGCCCAAGTTTTTGGAGTACAGTAGAACCCCGATTTTATGAACTAGGTTAGGTGGGACCAAGGGTAGTTCATAAAATCGGGGTGCCATATAAAAGTTCATAAAATCGGGGTTACATTAGAAAACAGAGAAATTATGGCAAATTTTCAACATTAAATGCTTATTTATTGATTTTTTTTGTCCTTTTAGTAACATTGACTAAAAGGATGTAACTAAAAGGACAAAATGTGTTCATATTAGCATTATTGTTAACAATTTCTGTGAGTGTTTTTGTTTACATTATCAGAAAAAGTCTGATTTTCGAGTAAGAAATAAAAAAAAAAGCTCGGATTTTTGAGTTCATATAACCGAGGTTCATAAAATCGGGGTTCTACTGTATTTTGAAACCATTTATGGCTAACACCACATAGAGTTTAAACTTGATTTAAGTTTAACTCTTCGATTAAGCTGATGTATTGATTTTAAACTTTTTAAATTGTTTAGGTACCTGCCTAGATCAAGAGTTTAAACATGTTTAAACTCAAATTGTGGTCCCGGCCTTGAGGTGCTAAAGATAATTTCATGTATATCAGAATTATTTGAATTTTTCTCTCTTCGTAGTGGTCTAGGCACTCGCCTTGAGAATTCCGAGACCGATCCTTATATCGATTTAGGTTAAAGTTCGCCCCGGGCGGGAACCGAACTCGCGGCCTAGAGCCTACACGGCAGGTCTTCTATCCTGTCCTCCCCTCTTCGATTTTGAAAGGGTAAGACCTCCGTTGTTACAGCGCTATCTTTCAAGCTAACAAAGGTGGCAAAAGGATAGCTATCTACTTATGTGTTTAGGTGTGTCCAAACATCACGTAGTGGTCTAGGCACTCGCCTTGAGAATTCCGAGACCGATCCTTATATCGATTTAGGTTAAAGTTCGCCCCGGGCGGGAACCGAACCCGCGTCCTAGAGCCTACACGGCAGGTCTTCTATCCTGTCCTCCTCTCTTCAATTTTGAGACGGTAAGACCGTTGTTACAGCGCTATCTTTCAAGCTAACAAAGGTGGCAAAAGGGTACCTATATTGTGTTTAGGTGTGTCCAACATCGATCGACGACCGTCGACTATGTGGACACCCGTTTTGACTTCCTAAATTTCTCTCCTTTCGACAGCAAGGAGTCTCTCCTTTCGACAGCAAGGAGCAAGATTTGATGCAACCACCTCCCTTTTTTCAAGGCGATTGCAGAATTGCATCAAGTGATGTGAGGTTTAGTGCTTCCTTTAATGACTTCCCTTTCATCTCTTTATATGGTGAAAATAGCTTTTAAGAATAGGTATGTGTATCTCTTTATAAGTTTATATGATGGAAATAGCTTTTACGCATAGATAGGGACTGGAAGTAGGAAAATGGGAAGCTCATAGGTTTGTGTATGGTGAATACAGCTTTTACGAATACTTTAGTAGGAAAGTATGTATGAAGTTCAAAGTTATACCGATCCCTAGAAGTACATATGTAGGAAGTTCGTATGTTTCAACTTTAGAAAGTTCCTATGCGAAAGTCTCCTTTCGACAGCAAGGAGTCTCTCCTTTCGACAGCAAGGAGCAAGATTTGATGCAACCACCTCCCTTGTTTATTCAAGGATTCCAGAATTGCATCAAGTGATGTGAGGTTTAGTGCTTCCTCCAATCTCCTTGTCGCTTTAATAACTTCCCTTTCATCTCTTTATATGGTGAAAATAGCTTTTACGGATAGGTGAAGTAGGAAAATGGGAAGTTCACAGGTTTGTGTATGGTGAATACAGCTTTTACGAATACTTTAGTAGGAAAGTATGTATGAAGTTCAAAGTTATACCGATCCCTAGAGGTACATATGTAGGAAGTTCGTATGTTTCAACTTTAGAAAGTTCCTATGCGAAAGTCTATGATGCTTTTCCAGGCTTCCTTTTGTGAAAATTTTCTAGGGCTTAATAAATTGTTTTCCTTGTTCTTGATGCCTAATAAATTGTTATGCAAACTAAAAGCTTCGGTGTCTCTCTTTTATGTATGAAAATATTGAAGAGCGTTTTGTACATGAATTTACTCATTTCTTACATACATACATACATACATATGTATACAATGTACATAAATGTAGTGCCTCTGTATTTTGTAAATAAATTTACTTACTCACACATCTTTTTTGTACATGTGCGAGTATGTACTTGTGCTCTCGTACCCCGTATGTACATATCGATATATATCGATATATCGACGAAAAATATATCGATATATATCGGTTTTCGATATATCGCAACATCCCTAGGACAGAATTAATGGCGTGACAGAAAAAGACGTTGAAAGTATACAAGTATCTATGTAATGTACGTACCATAAGTATTTAGAATTTTAGATCAACATTTAGTAGACTGCTTTATGCTTCAGGTAGGTATAACTCGTATTTCAGTGAAGTTCAGATTGGTCCATATTGCAGTAATACCTCGTCTTAAATAACTATGATGGCGATTGTTCTGCGGTTCACTTATCTAGTCTCCAAAGCGGGGGGTTCTTAAACAGATCCCAATCTGGGAGAAATTTTCGACTAATGGGAATTTCGTATTACCGAATTTTATATCGAGTTCGTTACCGAGCTTTTGTTCAGTTCCTCGTCTCCTTCGAGATCATAAAACAAATCAAGTTCATACCTTGTAAGTGCTAGGTTGCTGTTTCGATTCCTGGCCTTAAACAGATGAGGTTCATGACTGGCTTTTTCCTATCCTGTACTACTCTCTTCGGGACGATAAGACCTTAGCTTACAGTTCCCTCTCTCAAACCTCATGCCACCATCAGTCTCTAGGTTGGGATGTTGGGAACCACTTCGCTCAATACATTAGCTAAGACTATTGTGACCTTTACCATTCATGTAAGATCACCAGTAGTGAACTATCAACTATCAGTATCACACGATTATTCAGAATTCAGAACAGCTTGAAATTGAATTCTGTCTCTTTTGTGAATGCACAGATTCAGGGTTCCACTTTCGATGCAAATAACCTACTCATTAATCTACTGGATTAATGTACTTTTGTTTTTCCTTGATGGGGATAGTTAGTAAGTGGCGGATTTGTTTTTGTTTGATAGTTGTTTCAAGTGACTGTACTACCAAGTGTGCTTTAAAGGGTTTAACCCTCTTCTTTCCTTGTCCCTTTTCTTCTTTCTTATTACTCCTTCGCTTTTTCCATATTGCCCCTTCCCTTTTTGTTTCTCCTTCTTTTCTTTACGCCTGTCCCTTCCTTTTTCCCTTATTGATGATGCCCCTTTTCCAGTTTTTCCCCTTCTTACCCCCTTCTTTTTTTATTGCCCTTCCCGTTTCCCTTTATTATTGCCCTTGTCTTACTTCTTCTTCCTTCTCCTTCTGCTCCCTTTTCTTAGAATCTTTCTTCTACTTCCTGTTCTTCCCTGCGTTTTCCTTCCTTCTTCCTCTCTTTCTTCTAATCTCTTTTTCATCTTCTCCTTCCTCTTCTCTAGCACTCTTTTCTCTTCCTTCCTTCCTTCCTCTCTCTTCTTTTCTTACTCTTTTTCCCCTTCCCAAGCCAGTCATTTTTAGCGGAGTGATAAAATGTATGCCCCTAAGCCCCTCGAGAGGGATCTTTTGCTGGGAAAAATTTTCCTCCCCGAAAAACTCCTCACAAATTCACAATCTTCACATTTTAATGCATTGCACTTGGGGTGCCCCTCGAGAGGGATCTTTTGCTGGGAAAAATTTTCCTCCCCGAAAAACTCTTCACAAATTCACAATCTTCACATTTTAATGCATTGCGCTTGGGGTGAAACTTTGGCAGTACTTAGGGTCTTTTATACAGTATGATTCCATAAAGTAAAGTGTAATAGAAAGTAACAAACTTTTTAATGCATTTTCGGAGCCTTTGAGCTAGGGGTTGAATTTTATTAAGTAAGAATGTATCGACCTTATTTTTTCTCCCTCTCCTTCTCTCCTTCCTCCTCCTTTCTCTCTCTTCTTCCTCATTCTCTCTGCTTCTCTCTTTCCTACAGTTTTCCCCCTCTCTCTTTCTCTCTCTGCCCCCCTTTCTCTCTTTTCTTCATTCCTCAATGTATTCTCTCCGTTTCTTTCCTTCCCTCTCCCCTTCCCTTCTCCTTCCCCCTCCTACTAATCCCAGTTATTGATATAAAAGTAGCTTCTGTTCTGTTCAATGTCTTGGAAATCCCCAGGGTATGAGAGAAGAACATAGGAAGAAGACATTATGCAAATTTATCTGGAGCTTGTGATATGATAAGATCTGGGGAGGTATAGCTAGCTATTCAGCAACTATGTAGCTATTATATGGTACAAAGAAGAGGGAGGTTAGGGAGGAGGGGAAGAGGAATGTTAGCTGTTTTGGGGAGGAAGAGGAGGGGAAAAGAATGCTAGCTATGTTGGGGTAGGAGGAGGGAGGGGTATTTCTGAAGATTGGTTGGGTGACCTTGAAAACTGAGGTTTTGTGTATAAATATGGGTGGGTAGGGAGGAGGGGGAGGTGAGATTTCTCCTCCTTCTTTTAGTCTTCTATTTCTCTTCTTCCTAATTCTCTCCTCTTTCTTGTTTCTCGTCTTTCTCCTCCCTCACTCCTTTGCTCTCCTCCTCTCATTCCTTCTCCTTTTCCTCGTTCTTCTCCTCTTCCTCATTCTAGTTCTTCTATTTCTCTTCTTCCTGATTCTCCTCGTTTTCTTTTTTCTCTTTCTCCTCCCTTACTAATTTTTTCTTCTCTTCCTCATTCTAGTTCCTCTATTCTTTCTCGTCCTCCTCCACCTGCCATCAAAAGAAGAAGAGGAGGAAGATGATGAAGAAGAAGAAGAAGAAGAAGAAAAAAAACTGGTCCAGTCTTCATATAGCATGCACAATTCACATGTCAAGAAACTTCGCTCAAAATGATGGGATCTAGTTCCTCTATTCTTTCTCGTCCTCCTCCACCTGCCATCAAAAGAAAAAGAGGAGGAAGATGAAGGAGAAAAAGAAAGATAGTTCCTCTATTCTTTCTCGTCCTCCTCCACCTGCCATCAAAAGAAAAAGAGGAGGAAGATGAAGGAGAAAAAGAAAGAAAAAAAAATGGTCCAGTCTTCATAGCATGCACAATTCACATGTCAAGAAACTTTGCTCAAAATGATGGGAACGCCACGTCTCAATTCTCTAAGATAGGATGTGCCTGTCTAAGATGGAAAGATGGAATGTGCTGAAAATACTTGGAATGAAAACAGATGACACCTGAACGTAGGAAGTAGGAAACATGTTGCAAAAAAAAAAAAATATAAAACAAACACAACAACAACAACTACAACAACTAATAGGTACCTGACACTGGTAACAGAAACAACAACACAGGAACAGCAAGAAGTAGAACAAAAACAGCAAGAACAACAACAACTCTTAAAATAACAAGGTCCGTTCTCCGTTGACCACATTGTTGTATGGAGCCATATGTGTTTATATACCAAGGGGTCGGTAGTCTGGAAGATTGAGGTTGAGAGAGAAAGTACAACAACTAATAGGTACCTGACACTGGTAACAGAAACAACAACACAGGAACAGCAAGAAGTAGAACAACAACAGCAAGAACAACAACAACTCCTAAAATAACAACGTCCGTTCTTGGTTGACCACATTGTTGTATGGAGCCATATGTGTTTATTCCAAGGGGTCGGTGGTCTGGAAGATTGAGGTTGATAGAAAGAAAAGAGGAGGGGGTAGTACCTGGGTAACAATTTTGAAACAGACTGCGGCAAGGAAAAGGTAGAATAGGTAAATACTCTTTTTAAGTGGGGTTGTTTGCATTATCAGGCTGTTGAAATAGGGCAAGCTTGAGCTTTAGAATATGTACAATTGTAGACCCGATCAATTTAAATTTTACCTGTTGGGTCCAGAGTTCTTGAAATTTTCATGTAACAAATTTCATGAAATTCGGACCAATCGTCCCGTCCATTAGTTCACAAATTGACGAAAAAACGTAAAGAAAAAATTGGACAGTTAAAATTGGAACTCGCTGTATTCGTTCAGTCATGGACAGAATTAGTGGCTTGACAGAAAAAGACGTTGAAACGTTGAAAGTACAGGTATCAAGAAGAAGGGGGAAAAAAACGAAAGAAAAACCCCCTGAGCTCTGAATGCGCTTCAAAAGACATTTTTCCTACATATTTTTTTTCAATCGGAACATTTTTTTCCTTCTTGGGGGTAAAAAGTATCTTCAACAAACAACTCTGCTTTATCATTTTAATATCTCCAAAATTTACTCTTGCTTTCACGAGAAATTCCATGCATTTACTGCCCCCGTACCTCTTTTCTCTGTACACTTCACGTTACACCTGCTTCTTTGGAATCCACAAATAAAGAGAAAAGGAAAAGAACAATTAAAAGACAGACACACAAAAAATCAAACGAAGAAGAAGAAGTAGAAGGAACGTAGAGTATAAAGGGAACACAGAATATCACACCTGCTTCTTTGGAATCCACAAATAAAGAGAAAAGGAAAAGAACAATTAAAAGATAGACACACAAAAAATCAAACGAAGAAGAAGAAGAAGAAGTAGAAGGAACGTAGAGTATAAAGGGAACACGTATACAACTATACATATTTCTTTGTTGAAAGAATGGTTGCGAGAATTTATTTTATTGTTACAAATTTTACAATGGACAATTGAGATCTCAGGGGAGTCATTCAGGAAATGTCCCCTCTCAATCCTTCCTACTTTTGGATTTTACCATTTGAAAATAATAATTCGTCTTGATAAAATACCCTTTTAGGAACACAAATTTTATCAGATTTTTTTTTCTTTTTAATCCTTTTTCCTTTCTCCTCTTCTTCCTCTCCTGCTTTTCCTTTAGGTACTCTATTACTACGCTACCTACATAGCATTGTGTATTTGTGTAAAAATAGATTTCGTAGCAATGGAACCACTGCTACATTAAACTCATTTGGTCTGTGTCATATGTCCCTCATGAGATGGGCGATAAGAGACACAATACATTTTAGTAAGGTTTTCGTCCTTTCCCTCTCATACCTCCTCGTATTTTACACTCAATTACTCTCGAAACCATTAAAAGACAAAAAACAACAGAAATCGTTCAAATTCAAAGTAAACGCGAACCAATTATGTAAAAATCTCGACCAAACCATCATCTTCCTTGAAGAATAACAATGAACAAATGTAAATGCCTCTGATTATTATAACATAACGTCGTTACGTACATGAAATCGTGGGAATTATGTTAAAATAATCATAACAGTCAACATTTAGTAGACTGCTTTATGCTTCAGGTAGGTAACTCGTATTTCAGTGAAGTTCAGATTGGTCCATATTGCAGCAATACCTCGTCTTAAATAACTATGATGGCGATTGTTCTGCGGTTCACTTATCTAGTCTCCAAAGCGGGGGGTTCTTAAACAGATCCCGATCTGGGAGAAATTTTCTACTAAGGGGAATTTTGTATTACCGAATTTCGTATTGAGTTCGTTACCGAGCTTTTGTTCAGTTCGTCTTCTTCGAGATCATAAAACAAATCAAGTTCATACCTTATAAGTGCTAGGTTGCTGTTTCGATTCCTGGCCTTAAATAGATGAGGTTCATGGCTGGCTTTCTCCTATCCTGTGCTACTCTCTTCGGGACGATAAGACCTTAGCTTACATTTCCCTCTCTCAAACCTCGTGACACCAGTCTCTAGGTTGGGATGTTGGGAACCACTTCGCTCAATACATTAGCTAAGACTGATGTGACCTTTACCATTCATGTAAGATCAGTAGTGAACTATCAGTATCACACGATTATTCAGAATTCAGAACAGCTTGAAATTGAATTCTGTCTCTTTTGTGAATGCAAAGATTCAGGGTTCCACTTTCGATTCAAATGACCTACTCATTAATCTACTGGATTAATGTACTTTTGTTTTTGCTCCATAGGAGGTTAACGCCAATGTTAGTGTACTAAAGCTAACTAAAACTTTGATGGTTGTTTGAGGTCCCTGTACTACTAATGGTCGGTTTCACCAGTATTTTTTCAGCTCCTAGAAGGCCTGTTAAGCTAATAACCTGTTAAGTTCCGTTTGATTTGTATAGGCTTAACAGGCTGTTTAAGCTGAAACTCCGGAGGCGGTTAAGATACTCAAGATCGGTTTAACCCTTTCACCCCTAAAGGGACAATACGTCCCACAGAAACATGCTCTTTAAAATGGGATACATCATCCCAAATCTGTCGAAAAAAATTCCGTTCTCAGTGTTTTTCAAATGTTTCTCTTGTGATCTAAGTTCTAAGACGTCAGTAAAATTCACTTGGTTAACTTGTCTGGTTTTGTCTCCAGATCGATTTTCGTTCAGTAGTCCTAGGAGGACATAAAACTTTGTAGAGTCCTCATTCTTAGCCCAAATAATATTACCTGATCAGAAAAATTCTTCCTAAAATAAGTCGGGGTGAAAGGGTTAACCAGTAGTCGAGGTAACGTGTGGTTTTATTTAGTAACAGGCTGGTTGATAAGTGGCACGATACAGGGAACCAATGAGCGGAATCTAATCGAAGTATCACGATATGGGTCTCTCGGGTATTGGGGTATGGAACTTTATGTTGGGTTTTTCATAGGGCTAACCCTCGTGGTCTGTCAAAGATGAGCAGTGAGCACTCTGTTTTCATAGATCTCTGTCTATGGGGTAGTGATGGGGTAGGTATTGCATTTTATGTTGAGTTATGTTTTGTAGAAATTTGTCCATGAGAGAACGGTATACCCCATAGACAGAGATCTGTGAAAACAGAGTGCTCACTGCTCATCTGGGGTGAGAGAAAGAAGAGACGCTATATACTCACTTACCAAGTAATAACGACAAGTATCGGCTACTCAGTTGTCTTCAGAAATATCAGAAGCTCCACGTGATATGCCCTAACCTGTGCTTGTCCAGATGACAGTCACACACGACAGTGATTCATCATTACATGAAAGTAAAATCAAAAAATCAAATCAAGAAAAATAATAAACTGAATATTAAACAAATTAGGAAGGTACATAGGTATTCATTAACCACGATCGAATAAACTACGGGCCAAAAAATTCCCGGAGGGACGGACCCAGCTTGTTTTTTAAGAAAAGGAGAAGTAATGTTACCATTATATGTGCGACATGGTTGAGGATCTAACTCATTGATTGACTAGGTAGTCCACTGAAAAAGGTATTAGGTACATATCTGGAAGGATTAGAATACAAGAGCTTACGAACTTACCCGTTCTGTGTAACTTCTGACGATGACGTGCGTACTTCGGAAATCCTTCGGATTATTGTGAGGCTATCAGCTGGTAGTATACCTTGTGCAGTAGTTACTAGTGGATAGTAATAATAGTAATGGTTTTATTAGTCATCTAATGACACACTCATGCCACATGTGAGTATATCAAATGTCAAGTTCAATGAAAAATCCGATTTGGCACTTCCAACAAACAATTCTTTTTGGCACCGTTCCATTTTACCAACATTTTGCCAACTTTTTTTTTACTAAGTCATGTGTAGGCACTACAGGCAACGTGTGTCTGTGTGTATGTAACTGTGTATTGTATATACGTAACTTACAAAATTATAAATCTGTTTACAATAGACGCTATATAAATTTCTATCCAAGGTACAAGGTTGATCAAGGATCATATCTCGAATGCAGATTTGTCGGAAGTACTTTTCCTAGATTTACAGTTACTTTCCCTTTTGAATTTAACATTGTATTGAGGTGCTAAGTTCATGGACACTTTATGGAAAAGGACAATGAAAATTTCATTGAAATTTCCTTTACACAAGCTTTGCCAACAATGGCACTCCATCTAAAATCTCAATATTTTATTAATTAATTAATATTTCTTTAACAAAAGCGATGGTACTTTATCAAGCGTCTCCGGCAGACTTAATCGTGTACAAGTCTCTTGCAAGTCTCGCCTTAAAGTTCAAAGTCATCTCAAAGTTTTTAAGACTTAAAAGTCGATTCCATAAGTTTCTCGTCTAAAAGCTCCATTAAAAACTTGAGAACTTTGCCTTGCAGTTTTGACCTTACTTGTCATAATAGTAATCTATAGCTTATTATAACTGTAATGAGGTTCGCGCTCTGCAATTTAATGCTATGATTCAGTGTTGGAACTCCGTCATGCGATTGCTTCGATAAAATATGATTGCCGAGTTGCTCCAAATATAGACAATATAGACGCAATTTAATGCTATGATTCAGTGTTGGAACTCCGTCATGCGATTGCTTCGATAAAATATGATTGCCGAGTTGCTCCAAATATAGACATAGATAAATAGAATAGAAATATAGATAATTAAGTAGAATAGAATAAAAGGCATAAGAAGTAAGAACCTTGATTATTCTTCTGCCAGAGGACAGACAAGTCCCCCGGTTAACAATTTACTTAGTCTTCTACAAAAGGCTCATTCGCCGATTACTTATCAATCTAGCCCCTTGGTCTATGACTCAACATTGAGTTGGGTATAAGTTGTCTATGACTCATTGACTTACTTAACATTGAATTAAAAGTTTTTCTAAGCACATAGGTAATTATGATTTTCGACTAGTACAAAATTCTATTCGACTTCTGTGCAAGTGCAGATATTTGAAAACCATCCCCAATGTGACCAACATAAAGTCAATCCTTTAATCCCAATTTTCTTTTAATCTGTTCCAGGTATGTGAACTTTGTTTTGGGTTCTTCATCTTATTAGTATTATCATCTTATTCAGATCGGTTATGTAAGTAGAGGTACATAGTAAGTAGAGGTATAGTTTAGTCGGGGACTCCAGGTTAGACTCCCGCATCAAAGCTATGTAATTAACTAATTATGTAATTATGTATGTAACAAAGCTAGGTAATTAATTTACATATGTATAGGTATGTAGCTACATACGAGTATGTATATGTAAATGGTGTATGGCGCCTGCATGTGAGGCAAGAAAAATTAATTTTGCGCCATTTTTCAACATTTCAATAACCTCTGGCATTTTTTTAATACTTTTTTTTATGGAAAAGGGAATTATTATTTTTTTTTTATTATTATTATTATTATTTTATTTTATTTTTTTTGAGCTAGTAAAAACCTAATGCAATTTATTTTGTACTCGGATAACAGGGAGGGTTTTTTTTTTTTTTTTTTTTTTATTTTTTAAATCCAATTTGTACGAAATGTTTGGGGAATATGTGTGTGGGAATATATTGGCTTTATGTCTATCCATCCGTTTCACTCCCTTATTTCTCTCTCCATCCCTATTTCCTCATCCCTCCGTTCCTTCTCCCCTCTCCGTTTATTTCCTCCTTCCCTCTTGATAGTCATCATCCCTCCCCTGTCCTTCTCTTGTTCATCTCTCATCCTCTCTCTGCTTCCCTCCCCCTCCTCTCGCTCTCCCTTCCCTCCCTCTCTCCTCTCTCCCTCCCCCTCCCTCCCTTTCAACATTCGTTTAATGTACTCTCGTATATGAAATAAAATGTACATACGTGCACATGTTGTATGTATTATTTCATATGTTGTACCTAGATGAAACATTTTGTATGTATTGTACAAGGGGGTCACAATCCTCCCCCCTGCCCTCTCCCTTCTCTCCCCCCCCCCCCTCCCTGGTGTATATGTTTTTGGTGAAAACCCCATATGAATAATTTCATATTTTTCTGCCTCCACATGTTTCACCCTCCCCTCCTCTCCCTCATATTTTCCCCTCCCCCTGGTCCACTGTTTGTAAAAACCATACCTTACCTATGTATATGCGAAATGTCAAAAATGGCCAAACACACAAATGGGTATTTGTTTTTCTAGGTGTGTGTGTGCTTGGGTGTTAGAGTAGAGGAGGGGTCGGAGGGAGACTTTTTGGTCCCCTTTTTCTCCCTTGGTGGAGTGACTAGATGTAGCATACACAAAAAGGCGGTTTTACAAAAGACTAGCCGCGCAAAGGCTGCTTGAAAAGACTGGCCAATTGGACTGAATACCTAGATTTCCTTGTAAGCTATGACGTCATGAGTCCAACAGCTTATAAAAGAGGAAAACCCAAAAAGAATAGGATGCAGTCTAAAATATTGAATGAACAACCGAAATTTTAAAATCAATTACACAAAGTCAAAATCAAAACTCCGATATCTGTGCGGCAAAGTAAAAAAAAAGCTAGATTATTTGATTAAATCCAAACACAATACAGGAACACTAGCACATTGTATTCAAATAATAGCAATAAATAACAAAAATTAACAAACAAAAAAATAATATTAATAAAATAAAAGAATAACAAAAAAAAAAAATCGTTAGGGTGATTATCTCCAGAGAATGGAAATTTTATGCTTCAGAGAGCCCTCGTCAAGCGTATACTGTTCCCTTAGGGCGTCCCTGTAGCCCTATAACCCTATATCACAGAACCCCCTCAGTGGCTGAGGCCCCTCACCCTTCGAAACCTCGTGAGTAGCCATTACATAGTTACTGCTATGTCTCGCGCTTTGCTATGTACCTTCTCCTACTTATGTATATCTGTAGCTTTCAATAATTACAATGTAGGTAAAAACAACAGAGGTCACTATAATGTCATTAAAAACATGACTGAACTTTTCCTTATTATAGGATAAGGAAAGTAAAAGTGAACTACTCAGTCAATGAATCAGATCACAATTCCCTATCTATACTTAAGTAAGTATAGGATAAAGGGAGTTGAAGAGATGTGTACCTAACTCACTCTTCAACTCCCTTTATCCTATAAGTAGCTAAGTAAAGGGAATTGTGACTTTTAGGATCTGACACATTGACTGAGTAGTTCACTGAAAAGAGTAGTTCTTTTTTATGACTCACTCACTCTTAACACATCTCTAATTCAGAAAGTTTGGTTCAGATGTTGACAAGTCCATTACTAGGGGATTCTGTTGTTGTTTTTTATTTTACTTCATCTAACAATTCTTCCACAAGCTCTATGAACCTAGAGTCCTCCTCGTCTAAAACTTTAGCAAAAATAGCTCAAGTTTGTGTCGACTGAGGAGGAAACAGCTCAGGTCTATGGCAATTCATTCTTTTGATGTTCAGTCTTCACATAAAATTTCTAGCGGTATACCTACCATCAGAAATCAGCGTGACAGTAAATAACATGAACTATCAACAGTACTGTAATTATCACGATATAAATAATCATGACTTTTTTCGTCATCTTGGATTATAATAATCATAACACTCAGAGCTGTCCAAAATAGTAGTCAACCTATAGGAGGGATTGCAGCCTCATAGGGCAAGGTACTCTTGAGAAACTTTAAGCTCACCAGTAAAAGGGGGTCGTCCCCTCACACTCACTCCTACACCAGCAGCAACAATTTATTGTGATGAAATCCCATACCTTGGCCGGAATTGAATCCGCACCTTCCTGATTTTATCAGCTGAGCGTCTGGACCACTAAACTACCGAAGTACCGAGGCAAGTAGGTACATATAATACGTCTGTATGTTAGGTATCAATTAAGTAGGTATTTTACGATTTGGATCATGAGTCATTGTAAGTAAAGCGCCTAGCCTGGTAGGTACATTAAATTATCATTTGGTCCAAAAGCGCGGGCCACATTATTCAGGAATTAAAGCGACCGCATTGTGGAGATGAGGTTCGCAGTCCACCTACAGGTTGGCCAGCCCTCGTCCCATCAGAAGTAATCAACATAATTCTCGGTGATGGTGGTTTGACTCTGGCTCTGCACTGGAAGGATACACGGTTCGATAGTTATTAGCTCATTATAAGGAGGGGCTCCGGTGAGGGAGAGGGGAGAGTAACGGGTGTCCCTACTGACTTTGGTCACCCTATAGTCGCTATAGTTAAGTCCCACTAGGAATAGATTGCATTAGGCTCTATCGGGTGTGCCTACTAAATTTGGTCACCCTATATTTAAAGTTCCATTAGGACTAGAGTAGATGGGGCTAAAGGAGACATCAAGAAGTTTGCTGATCTGCGTTTTCAAAGAGTCTAAAGGTGTGTTCTGTTCACACATAGTCGTTCGACGTCGACTGAACCGTCTGCCTCGACAACATAGATTCACCTCGTCGCGTCGATCGGCGGCGGGTGGACTATGTTTGGACATACCTTGAAGTTTTGATTAAAAAAAAGCCTCGGTGATACTTTTTTCTGTGGTCCTTTGGCTTTCCCATTCTTAAGGTCTAGATTTTCCTCGAATATGTACACTTTTAAGAACTCCTCTACCTCTACATATACTGGAACTCTGAATGGTCCGGTGCTTCCGGATATATATATTATGATCGTCCCACGAATGGACAAACTGGTTTTCCATGCTATCCGTTGCCAATTTATCACTTGGTAGCTCAGTACGCATCTCTGGTAAACATCAAGTCACTGTTGTAGGCACGACTCAAGATAATAAACATAGAAACACAATAAACATTGTTGAAATGAGAAAGAATAATATCAGAAATGCGAAATAATAATGAAAATTAATGGGCTGAATGATAGATATTAGGAGAAAATCATGAGATTTCGTAGCAAAGATTAAGATGATGTTTAGGGCGAATTTAGTTAGTTCTCTCTCTCTCTCTCTCTCTCTCTCTCTCTCTCTCTCTTTCTGCTCTCCTTTTCTTTCTTCTATCTCCCTTCCCTCCCTCTCTCTCTCCCTCCCTCCCTCTCTCCCTCCTTCCCTATCTCTCTTCTATTCCTAACTTCCTAAGCCATCCAAAGCTCTAACAAGAGAAGAGACCCAGAGAAAATTTGGAGAGCAATATTTCACATCCGCAGTCTCGAGAAACATTAGCAAGGAGAAGACATTATTTTTCTTCTTTTAACGAGCTTTGTGTTCTCCTGAAACTTCACGTAGGCTGAGACAGGGTCGTAAACAGGATTTCAGCTAGGGGGGCTGATCCATCTGGGGGCCCGGGGGGCCCTGATTAATCTTTTGAACGAAATCTCTAGGTCCCTGGGTATTTCTTTGATTTTGAGAGGCAGATCTCGATTTTCTCTACAGATCTACATAGGTAGCTCCAAATTCGAGATCAATTTTTTTTTAGTATATTATACTATATTTAGGAGCAAAAAAGGGGTAAAGGCGGGGGGGGGGCTCGCCTTTCGCCTCCGTTCCTTAATACAGCCTGGTCTGAGAAAGAAGAGCAATTTCCACATTTCCCTAGGAAATTAAGACCTTTAAACTTTAAGTCAGACTTTATCTCTCTTCCCCTCTTTCTCTCTTCTTTCCTCTTATCTCCACTATTATGTCCTTCGCCCTTTATTCCCTCTTCTTGCTTCACCTCTTATTGTATCCATCCCTCTCTATCTCTTTCTCCCATTCCTTTCTGCTTCCCTTTCTACTCTCCTGTCTCGCTCTACTTTCCTTTCCTATGTATCTTCGCTCTGCGCTTCATTCTTTCCCACAGTCTCTCTCTTCTTTCTCTTACTTCCCACCCACTTCTTCTTCACTCTCTCCTTGCATTTTTCACCTACGCAAAGTCTCGCCTTTCAAATTTTCTTTCCCCCCCCCAACCCCCCCCCCTTTTTTTTTTTTTTTTTTTTTTTTTTTTTTTGACAATTATAAATGTTATTAGTTTCTTCACTTTCCGCCGAAGGCTCCGGAATGTACGTTAAGATGTAGAGGTACATACATACCTGGAGGTTTTTCACTCCTGTAAAAACATGCTTTTACTACAAAAACATCCAGAAATTTCCATAGAATATTCCATCGCTATATTCCAAATACGAGTACATGAGTCTACCCAAGTGTCAGGTCAATCGATCTAGTTAAAAGTGAGTCACAAAAGAGACTAATAAAACCACATAAAAACCTACATTTTATTCAATTTGCCCGTCATCTTTATACAAAGCCAAGAGAAACGAATAAAGATTATCCAAACGAGCAAATCCTTAAAACGAGCAAAAGACACTTTTGTGGTGATAGTTCGACCTTTCATTATGTTGGTGGGTGCTTTTTTAACTGTACTCATAGTAATTTTCTTTTCGTACAGCCTTAACGGCACACTAATCTGGCAAGTTTTTAGTATTCTCGTGTTGACTCTTGACGGACACGCTTATTCGGTCAGGTTCTAGATTCTTTTCCTCCATCTTTATTAATTACAAGATCTCCCTAAGCCAACTATCGATAACGTTACATTTCCCTCCTGCCAATTTCTGGCATGATCAAAGATTGATTCAAAATATTGGCAAGTCTGGCAAGACATTTCCCCTGTGCCAGCGTATCAATCTTTGTATTCCCAGAAATCCAAGTGTGCCAATCTGTGTATGAGTATGATCAGAAATTCACAAGATCGGAAGGAGCGGAAACCGATATTGTTCTTACAAATCGCTGAGCGATTAGCTGATTAGATACTTGTTGAGTATGATCAGAAATTCACAAGATCGGAAGGAGCGGAAACCGATATTGTTCTTACAAATCGCTGAGCGATTAGCTGATTAGATACTTATTGCTGATATCTCCATTTCCGCCTGACTAAGCTGAAACTCCGGAGGCGGTTAAGATACTCAGGATCGGTTTAACCCTTTCACCCCCTAAAGGGACAATACGTCCCACAGAAACATGCGATACTTGTTGCTGATATCTCCATTTCCGCCTGACTAAGCTGAAACTCCGGAGGCGGTTAAGATACTCAAGATCGGTTTAACCCTTTCCCCCCTAAAGGGACAATACGTCCCACAGAAACATGCTCTTTAAAATGGGATACATCATCCCAAATCTATCGAAAAAATTCCGTTCTCAGTGTTTTTCAAATGTTTCTCTTGTGATCTAAGTTCCAAGACGTCAGTAAAATTCACTTGGTTAACTTGTCTGGTTTTGTCTCCAGATCGATTTTTGTTCAGCAGTCCTAGGAGGACATAAAACTTTGTAGAGTCCTCATTCTTAGCCCAAATAATATTACCTGATCAGAAAAATTGAGAGATTCTTCCTAAAATAAGTCGCGCGGGGTGAAAGGGTTAACCATGAAAGGGTTAACCATTAGTAGTCGAGGTAACGTGTGGTTTTAGTAACAGGCTGGTTGATAAGTGGCACGATACAGGGAACCAATGAGCGGAATCTAATCGAAGTATCACGATATGGGTCTGTCGGGTAATGGGGTATGGAATTTTATGTTAGGTTTTTCATAGAGCTAAAGACCCTCGTGGTCTGTCAAAGCTGAGCAGTGAGCACTCTGTTTTCATAGATCTCTGTCTATGGGGTAGGTATTGCATTTTATGTTGAGTTATGTTTTGTAGAAATTTGTCCATTAGAGAACGGTATACCCCATTACTAGCCCATAGACAGAGATCTATGAAAACAGAGTGCTCACTGCTCATCTAGGGTGAGAGAAAGAAGAGACGCTACTCACTTACCAAGTGATAACGACAAGTATCAGCTACTCAGTTGTCTTCAGAAATATGAGAAGCTCCACGTGATATGCCCTAACCTGTGCTTGTCCAGATGACAGTCACACACGACAGTGATTTTCAGTCACTTCCATGACCCCTGTAAAAGTGTTGAAATGGATCCCGGTGGCGGTGAAAGTGTTGAACGGTTGATAATCCTAAGAGCCAATGGCCAGTATATGAGCAGGAAAATCAATTACCAGTTGGATTGATTGAACTTGATCAGTGATTTCTGTATGTGGAACACACAACCTGACTACTAGAAATTGTCAGAGGCGTGGTGCGTATACCTCGTGGGGTAATTTGGTATCACTTGCTACAGGTCAATGATGATACGCTTGGTACTACACAAAAATTGAACATTTCGGGGCTTCCACTAATTACCTCCTTTTTACATTTTTCGCCAGTCTCAGAAATCAGGTCTCATGAGTATTTCTCACGTTTTACTCCTAGGTGTCTCTCTGTCTCTCCTTAGTTTGAATTTCATTTTGTTTCAAAATCCAGGATCAGTTTGAGAATGTTTGACCAAGTACATAACTCCGGGTGATTTTCAGTCACTTCCATGACCCCTGTAAAAGTGTTGAAATGGATCCCGGTGGCGGTGAAAGTGTTGAACGGTTGATAATCCTAGGAGCCAATGGCCAGTATATGAGCAGGAAAATCAATTACCTGTTGGATTGATTGAACTTGATCAGTGATTTCTGTATGTGGAACACGGTGATTTTCAGTCACTTCCATGACCCCTGTAAAAGTGTTGAAATGGATCCCGGTGGCGGTGAAAGTGTTGAACGGTTGATAATCCTAAGAGCCAATGGCCAGTATATGAGCAGGAAAATCAATTACCAGTTGGATTGATTGAACTTGATCAGTGATTTCTGTATGTGGAACACAATCAATATATCCTTGGCTATTTTTAACATTAGTCTCGCCCATTGGTTATCTTCAAAAGAAGGGTCTATTTCATCATCGTTCATCCGAAAAAGAATTTAAGTCAATGAACCTCTCATTTCCACATCTCGTAAAAACTGGTGACTCATAAACGCACTGTTAAATAGGGGTTGAAAAATGTAAATTCACCAACGGGAATTGAAGGATTGTAATGAGTATTCTTCACTTTACGAGTGTAATTGTCCCCATTGTGTCTTCGTGATATCATTTCTTATGATACCAGCATAAATGGGCTCAGTGTACAATTCCGGATCTAATAAAACTAATATATATCTTATATCTTGTGAACCTTCCTATACGTACTCCTACATCCCGGTCCTCGAATGTCTTTATGCTCCGTTTTTATGTGACCTTTTTGAAGATTCTCGATTAATTGAATTAAATTGGGAGTTTCTATATTAATTTATGATGAATAAAATGCTTTTTATTATTTAGAAAATACCTTCTTCATTTTTCGCCAGTCTCAGAAATCAGGTCTCTTGAGTATTTCTCACGTTTTACTCCAAGGTGTCTCTCCTTGGTTTTGAATTTCATTTTGTTTCAAAATCCAGGATCAGTTTGAGAATATTTGACCAAGTACACAACTCCGCTTCTAAGTGGGAAATTCAAACCAGGAAAACTAAAAACATGAATTGTGATGTAATGGTGCTGGTACAAATTATGGGACAAAGTGGGTTTGATGGAACAAAATGGGTACTAAATGATGGGCTTTGGTACAAATTCGCAGCAAAAGTTGTGGTGCTAACTTCACGCACCTATATCAGAGAGTTCACCGTGTCACGTCTGACCTCAACTTCTGTCTAACAAGGATCATTACGGTAATCCTGATCCTGGGCAATCAGTGGATTGATACACTTGAAAGGATTAGTCGATTAGTCACTGCAGGATGTTTAACAAGCCGTAGTAACATGGAGACATAAAACAAGTAGGTACTGTTTGCGGAATATGACAACTTGACTCTTCTGACTGCGGACTAAATGACTATTATCAACATATGGCACTTAAACAGATCTGCCCAGAAGAAAGAGATCCCATCAAGTAGAATGACTAGGAAAAGAGATGAAGAAAATACTGTTAAAGTCCTTATTTGACCAGCCCAAATTGATGCAATTACTCGTAAAGTGCATACATCAATATTTTACGTCGACCTGTAAAAAAGAAGAAAAACGGCATAAACTTACGTTTGCACCTTTCTTCTTTATTTTGTCAGGTGTTTCAATAAAGTTCTCTCTAGGAAAAAAAATCCTTTTGTATTCTGAGTAAAGTGCATACATCAATATTTTACGTCGACCTGTAAAAAAGAAGAAAAACGGCATAAACTTACGTTTGCACCTTTCTTCTTTATTTTATCAGGTGTTTCAATAAAGTTCTCCCTAGGAAAAAAAAATCCTTTTGTATTCTTTTGAGATTGTTTATGAAGCTTTCCAAAAAACGGGGAAGGTAAATTTCCCCAGGAATACGAAGCGACTGTCTAAACGCCCGGAGAAGACGTGAAGCAAATATGCAATAAAACCAAAAGGTAAGGAAAAACTCCCCGAGGTAGCAAAAGAATAATAAAAACAAAATTATGCGAAGGGAAAAGAGAAATGAAGATACACAAGAAGAAAGGAGGAGATAAAATGCAGATGAAATGTGAGATAAAAGAGGAACTCATCTTTCAGAGGAAGATGCAATTCGAAACAGAAGGTGGAGGCAAAAGTGTTTGAAATGGAGGGGATTTAAGAGAAAATTCGTCCCTTGTAAGGCGAACGAGGGTATTGGTGACAATGACAACCAACAATTTGGTTCCAGGTAATTCTAAATCCAAAATTCATGGATAGATCCAAGTTCTACATCCAAGAAATGGATAGACCAACTATAGCTGGAAGTAATGAGAGGTCGAAAGAAAAACACCACCAACCTGTCATAGAAGGTGGAGGCAAAAGTGTTTGAAATGGAGGGGATTTAAGAGAAAATTCGTCCCTTGTAAGGCGAACGAGGGTATTGGTGACAATGTCAACCAACAATTTGGTTCCAGGTAATTCTACGTAAAATCCAAAATTCATGGATAGATCCAAGTTCTAAATCCAAGAAATGGATAGATCAACTATAGCTGGAAGTAATGAGAGGTCGAAAGAAAAACACCGCCAACCTGTCACCGCCACACCATCGCCGAATGACCGCATTATGAACTCCTAAAGGAATCCTTTAACAGTTGTTACAACTTACGTATAAATATCTTATTTAATTTCAAAAGTGTAACTTATAAAGTTAATTTGGGGTGCAATAGTCCTACATACTGGACTCCGCCCACAGGAATTTCGTCAGAAAAGACCCCCATTTCAATGTAATTTTATGAAGTTGTGACTCATCAGAGATACGACCTTTCGTCTTTGGCAGGGATTGGAGGCAAAACATCTCATGGGGCTTTCCGAACGAAACTCAGCTAGTGGCGCCTTCACCATTGATTTTTCTGTGAAAAGCTTCGTGTCTCGTGGTGTTCTGTTTCCCTGGTGTTTTTGGCAACGAGCCCGCGGAAAACTTCGGTGCTAATTTTCATTCAGTTCCATTGTCTCCCATTCCATTTTTGCCGGGTTTTTCGCATTAGGAGGCGCGTGGAGAGGATTTTTTTCTTCCTACATATGTACTTCAATTTTCCTCAGTTCCTTCATCTCCCATTCCATTTTTTGCCTGTTTTGTATGAGTGGATTTTTTTTTTTTTTTTTTTTTTTCCTTTAATTTCCGCATCACTGGGATTGTTGTGAATGAGACGAAAGTTTGGAGTGGGAAATGATGTCTTCATGTCTCGAAACGAAACCACAGGACCAGTAGACAGGCGGAAAACGGGCAGACCACTTCTTCATTTTCCACAAATTTGTGGGATTAGGAATATTTTGTTGAGGTTGTCCTGGTAAACTTTGTTGTGACGAAGTGTGGGTAGGGTGCAACGATTGGTCGTAAGTCGCGTTATCTTGTAATTAGCACGTTTCCGTCCCAAATTGTTTTGAACTCTCCCAACAAAATCAAGCTCTAAATGTCGGAGATCCCCAAGATCTTGCCGTCCAAAGTATAGTATAGATAGTGCTTTATTTAGACTCGAATTAGGACATGCAGTCCCATTATTTTAAGAGTTTAATACCTATTGCACCACTTTATTGAAGAAATTACTAAAGTAGACACACCAACCATTCATAAACGAAAACTATCAACCTAACGGGACAATTTGAATATGAACTATGAATGACTATCCTATCTGACATAGTGCTCGAAATAGTTCCACACAAAGAGACATAAATCATCAATTAAAACCATTTCTTGTCTATAAATTCTTCTCGGTCTTCCTGCTCCTGCAATCATGAATCAGAGACCTCAACTGAAATAAATTGCCATTTCCGCAACAGTGTAGACAGACTGCTATATTTTGCAACAAGCATAAGCACACTTGTCGGAGTAATAGAAAGCAAAACCTGAGTCAAATGATGGACAGTATTGGCTTTATGTCTATCCCATCCGTTCACTCCCTTATTTCTCTCTCCATCCCTATTTCCCTCATCCCTCCGTTCCTTTCTCCCCTCTCCGTTTATTTCCTCCCTCCCTCTTGATAGTCATCATCCCTCCCCTGTCCCTTCTCTCGTTCATTTCTCTCATCCTCTCTCTCTTCCTCCCCCTCCCTCTCGCTCTCCCTTTCCCTCCCTCTCTCCCTCTCCCTCCCCCTCCCTCCCTTTCAACATTCGTTTAATGTACTCTCGTATATGAACATTGTCAAGAATAGAGTGGTGTTTTGCGTACAACTAGGTCGTGTCGGAGAGTTAAGCCGTTTTTGATTGTCATTTTAATTTGATCAGTCTGCCAGCGGCGATAGCACGTTGAACTCGTTCAAGTTAAGCAACGCTCGTGTAGTGTGCGGATGGGTGACTGACTGACTGACTATACCTTTAGAAGTCATACAGTGATGTTAAGGTGTGTCCACACATGGTCGATCGATGTCGACTAAGAAGGAGGAGAAGAAGAGAAAGACGATGAGGACGAAGAAGAAGGCAGAGGAGAAAAATGAGTAGGAGGAGATGAAGAAAAAGGGAAGAGAAACACGACGAGGAAGAAGAAGAAGATGAAGATGAAGAATATGAATATGAAGAATATGAAGAAGAATATGAAGAAGAAGAAGAATATGAAGAAGAAGAAGAATATGAAGAAGAAGAAGAATATGAAGAAGAAGAAGATGAAGAAGAAGAAGATGATGAAGAAGAAGAAAAAAAGGACGAAGAAGAAGACAAAGGAAGAGAAAGACGATTGTTGTGACGAAGTGTGGGTAGGGTGCAACGATTGGTCGTAAGTCGCGTTATCTTGTAATTAGCACGTTTCCGTCCCAAATTGTTTTGTACTCTCCCAACAAAATCAAGCTGTAAATGTCGGAGATCCAAGATCTTGCCGTCCAACGTATAGTATAGATAGTGCTTTATTTAGACTCGAATTATGACATGCAGTCCCATGATTTTAAGAGTTTAATACCTATTACACCACTTTATTGAAGAAATTACTAAAGTAGACACACCAACCATTCATAAACGAAAACTATCAACCTAACGGGACAATTTGAATATGAACTATGAATGACTATCCTATCTGACATAGTGCTCGAAATAGTTCCACACAAAGAGACATAAATCATCAATTAAAACCATTTCTTGTCTATAAATTCTTCTCGGTCTTCCTGCTCCTGCAATCATGAATCAGAGACCTCAACTGAAATAAATTGCCATTTCCGCAACAGTGTAGACAGACTGCTATATTTTGCAACAATTTAAGCATAAGCACACTTGTCGGAGTAATAGAAAGCAAAACCTGAGTCAAATGATAGACAATAATCAATCATTGCTGGTTGAAATCAATGGCTCATTTTGCCAAACCTCCAAAAGCCACTCTACCGTCTCACCTTTTGGAGCTATTCTCATCATTGCTGGTTGAAATCAATGGCTCATTTTGCCAAACCTCCAAAAGCCACTCTACCGTCTCACCTTTTGGAGCTATTCTCAAAAAAATCTCGAGAGGTAAAAGATTCCTTGACTCAGTTGGTTATCCATGACTTTCCATAAAAGAAAGCCAATGCCTTTGGTAAATACTGCATTGAACTTGGCAATCCCCTCGACAACATATAGATTCACCTCGTCGCGTTGTTCGACGGCGGGTGGACTATGTTTGGACATACCTTGAAGTTTTCATTTAAAAAAAAAAGCCTCGGTGATACTTTTTTCTGTGGTCCTTTGGCTTTCCCATTCTTTAGGTCTAGATTTTCCTCGAATATGTACACTTGTAAGAACTCCTCTACCTCTACATATACTGGAACTCTGAATGGTCCGGTGCTTCCGGATATATAATATATATATTATGATCGTCCCACGAATGGACAAACTGGTTTTCCATGCTATCCGTTGCCAATTTGTCACTCATATATATATTAATTATATTATGATCGTCCCACGAATGGACAAACTGGTTTTCCATGCTATCCGTTGCCAATTTATCACTTGGTAGCTCAGTACGCATCTCTAGTAAACATTAAGTCACTGTTGTAGGCACGACTCAAGATAATAAACATAGAAATACAATAAACATTGTAGAAATGAGAAAGAATAATATCAGAAATGCGAAATAATAATGAAAATTAATGGGCTGAATGATAGATATTGAGAGAAAATCACGAGATTTCGTAGCAAAGATTAAGATGATGTTTAGGGCGAATTTAGTTAGCTCTCTCTCTCTTTCTTTCTGCTCTCCTTTTCTTTCTTCTATCTCCCTTCCCTCCCTCTCCTTCCCTCCCTCCTTCCCTATCTCTCTTCTATTCCTAACTTCCTAAGCCATCCAAAGCTCTAACAAGAAAGAAGAGACCCAGAGAAAATTTGGGGAGCAATATTTTACATCCGCAGTCTCGCAAAACATTAGCAAGGCGGAGGACATTATTTTTCTTCTTTTAACGAGCTTTGTGTTCTCTGTGCTCTCTCTCTCTTTCTGCTCTCCTTTTCTTTCTTCTATCTCCCTTCCCTCCCTCCCTCCCTCCTTCCCTATCTCTCTTCTATTCCTAACTTCCTAAGCCATCCAAAGCTCTAACAAGAGAAGAGACCCTGAGAAAATTTGGAGAGCAATATTTCACATCCGCAGTCTCGAGAAACATTAGCAAGGAGAAGACATTATTTTCCTTCTTTTAACGAGCTTTGTGTTCTCCTGAAACTTCACGTAGGCTGAGACAGGGTCGTAGACAGGATTTCATGGAGAGGGGGTCGTTAGGCCCTGATTCATCTTTTGAGCGAAATCTCTGAGTACATCTTCGATTTTGAGAGGCAGATCTACATAGGTCTGGTAGTATGGAAAATCCCGTAAGTACCTAGTCTTAGCTAGGGGATTCTCCAAATTAGAGGTCAATATTTTTAGTATTTTAGGTAGGTACTACATTTAGGAGCAAAAAGAGGCTAAGGGGAGAGGTGGAGTCTTATGCCCCTCTCCACCTCTCCCCCTAAATACAGTCCTGGGCTGAGAAACAAGAGCAATTTCACATTCCTAAGGAAAGTTAAGACCTTGTAAACTTAAGTCAGCCTTCTCTCTTCCCCATTTTTCTAGTTTCTCTTTTCCTCTCTTTATCCCTGTCCTCTTTCTTTGTCTCCATTTTTCTTCCTCTATCTCTCCCTTTTTATCTCGATCTATCTCCGCTTCCCCATCTTTCTCTTTCCTTACCTCCCTCTTTCTGCCTCCCTCATCCATACCTTTTTCTTCTCTCCTTCCTTTTCTCTCTCTCTCTTTTGCCTCTCTTTTTTCTCTCTCTCCTCTCCCTTCATTTTTCTACCTACGCAAAGTCTCGCCTTTCAAGTATACTTTCTTCTCCCCTTCAAGCTCCCTCCCTCTTGTTTCTTTTGACAATTAGAAATGTTATTAGTTTTTCACTTTCCGCTGAAGGCTCCACAATGTATGTAGTAAGTATGTAGAGGTACCTATACTTACATATTTGGAGGTTTTTCACTCCCATAAAAACTAAAAGCATGTAAAGGTATTACGAAAAGATCCAAAAATTTGGATAGACTATTGCCATTCAAAATGGGTAGTTACACAAGTCTACTATTAAGTTTCAAGTCAATCGGTCCTGTTAAAAGTGACTCAAAAATAGGGTTACAAAATTCGACCCATACTTACACAGATCTTGAGTAGGTAAAGATAAAACCTCAAAAAGACAAATAAAAAACCTGAATTTTATTCAATTTGCCCGTCATCTTTAAGGAAAGCCAAGACAAACGAATAAAGATTATCCTTAAAACGAGCAAAAGACACGCCATATTTCACCGAAAATCTTGAAATAGACAGAGGACGTGTTTGAAATTCCTTGTGAATACGAAAGCGAGATTTATAAAGGCCCTTGAGGATATTATTATTATTATCAAAATTATGGCCTTCAATATTATTATTATTATTATTCCTTCTCTGTGTCCTGAACATGCCACAGCCTCTTCAAAATTATGTACAAAACAGAAAAGGAAAAGAGAAGAGGGGACAAAAGCCTAAGAAAATAAAAAGAAAGAAAGCACTTGTTATTTTCAAATCAAGGGGGAAGAAAGAGAGGGAATGGCCTTCAATATTATTATTATTCCTTCTCTGTGTCCTGAACATACCACAGCCTCTTCAAAATTATGTAGAAAGACAGAAAAGGAAAAGAGAAGAGGGGACAAAAGCCTAAGAAAATAAAAATAAAAAGAAAGAAAGCACTTGTTATTTTCAAATCAAGGGGAAAGGAAGAGGGGAGTAGAGTAGAGGAGGGGTCGGAGGGAGACTTTTTGGTCCCCTTTTTCTCCCTTGGTGGAGTGACTAGATGTAGCAATTGTAGCATACACGAAAGGCGGTTTATAAAAGACTAGCCGCGCAAAGGCTGCTTGAAAAGACTGGCCAATTGGACTGAATACCTAGATTTCCTTGTGAGCTATGACGTCATGAGTCCAACAGCTTATAAAAGAGGAACACCCAAAAAGAATAGGATGCAATCTTTATTTTCTTTTTATTCTTATTAATTTGCGAGTTCTGATGACAGTAGACAAGAGGTTGTATCCGGATGTTAAGTCTCTTCATCGGGAGAGAAGAGAATTCCGGGAGACAGGAATAGAGTGAGGTGACTTGGGTCTTATCATTGTCAAGAATAGAGTGGTGTTTTGCGTGGAACTAGGTCGCGTCGAGAGTTGAGCCGTTTTTGATTGTCATTTTAATTTGATCAGTCTGCTAGCGGCGATAGCACGTTGAACTCGTTCAAGTTAAGCAACGTTGCTCGTGTAGTGTGCGGATGGGTGACTGACTGACTATATACCTTTAGAAGTCATACAGTGATGTTAAGGCGAGTCCACACATGGTCGATCGATGTCGACTAAGAAGGAGGAGAAGAAGAGAAAGACGACGAGGACGAAGAAGAAGGCAGAGGAGAAAAATGAGTAGGAGGAGATGAAGAAAAATGGAAGAGAAAAAGAAGAGAAACACGACGAGGAAGAAGAAGAATCAGGAGAAGAAGAAAGAAAAATGAGTAGGAGGAGATGAAGAAAAATGGAAGAGAAAAAGAAGAGAAACACGACGAGGAAGAAGAAGAATCAGGAGAAGAAGATGATGAAGAATATGATGAAGAATAAGGGGATTTGAAAATTTCTTGTTTATCCAGGTTTCTCGTTTATCCAGGTCTCGTTTATCCAGGTTCGACTGTGATGAAGAATATGAAGAAGAAGAAAAGGACGAAGAAGAAGACAAAGGAAGAGAAAGACGATGAAGAAGAAGGAGAAGACGACAAGGGAATAATATTACAGAGAGTGGGCGAAAGATACAGATCAAATAGGGACTTAACTTGACTTAAGCTTTCTGACAAATCTACCTGTGTAGATACTGGAGGGTACAGAGGGGGGAGAGAGGGAAAAAAATGATGACTTGGGATTTTTTCCATTTTTATTTTCATTCATTTTTACTTCCTCCTCTTCTTTTTGTCATTATTATGATTTTTCCCGTCTTTTTTCCATTATTTTCTTTTTATTCTTATTAATTTGCGAGTTCTGATGACAGTAGACAAGAGGTTGTATCCGGATGTTAAGTCTCTTCATCGGGAGGGAAGAGAATTCCGGGAGACAGGAACAGAGTGAGGTGACTTGGGTCTTATCATTGTCAAGAATAGAGTGGTGTTTTGCGTACAACTAGGTCGTGTCGGAGAGTTAAGCCGTTTTTGATTGTCATTTTAATTTGATCAGGCTGTCTGCGGCGATAGCAAGTTGAACTCATTCAAGTTAAGTAACGTTGCTCGTGTAGTGTGCGGATGGGTGACTGACTGACTTACTACCTTTAGAAGTCATACAGTGATGTAAGGTGTGTCCACACATGGTCGATCGATGTCGACTAAGAAGGAGGAGAAGAAGAGAACAAAGAAGAAGAAAAAGAGAAGACGATGATGACGAAGAAGAAGGCAGAGGAGAAAAATGAGTAGGAGAAGATGAAGAAAAAGGGAAGAGAAAAAGAAAAGAAACACGACGAGGAAGAAGAAGAATCAGGAGAAGAAGAAGAAGAAGAAGAAGACTAAGAAGGAGGAGAAGAAGAGAACAAAGAAGAAGAAAAAGAGAAAAGACGATGATGACGAAGAAGAAGGCAGAGGAGAAAAATGAGTAGGAGGAGATGAAGAAAAATGGAAGAGAAACACGGCGAGGAAGAAGAAGAAGATGATGATGAAGAATATGAAGAAGAAAAGGACGAAGAAGGAGACAAAGGAAGAGAAAGACGATGAAGAAGAAGGAGAAGACGACAAGGGAATAATATTACAGAGAGTGGGCGAAAGATACAGATCAAATAGGGACTTAAGCTTTCTGACAAATCTACCTGTAAGGAGACTAGAGGGACCAGAGGGGGGAATTTCGTACAAAAGCTAAACGAAGTATCCCATTTCAGCCCGAGTATCTTTTTCAATAAAATATTTGAAGAGACTTTGACTTTGCCTTGAGGATCTGAGTTTTTTTGGGCCCTTTGGGATTTTGTGACTTTGTACATCCTACAGGGTGTTTCAAATGTGGAAAAAATTCGATAACTACAATTCAGTGATGATAGGTGGTGGGATCTTGGGTCAACGTTTTTCTAAAGTCGTTTCCCTTCTAAAATGATCTTTATCTGAGAGCAATATATTAGATGTTTAGATGGAAGAGCTCCTCCAGGAGAACCCTGCCACTCAAAAGAAAGCAAAATACGTTAGCAATGGAAAGTACAAATATCAGTGACTGGGGGAAAGAAAGCAAAAAAAAAAAGAAGAGATCAAAGTCACTAGGGGTTGGGACCAAGAGGCCCTTGAGGAAAATGTGGTCCTCCCCTCACGGGTCCTCTTTCTTCAACATTTCCAGACACCCTGTATCCTGTATCACTCCCTCGTACATCTGAAATCTGAATTAACAAGATTGAACAATTTCCTCCCTTAATAACAAGTTAGCTATCTCTTCTCCCTCCAAACACAAGCATTAAGTCAAGAGCCTTGTGAAATTATCATTTTTAATATTTTATTATGAACAATTTTCCTCCTCCTCCTAATAATAAACCCCCTCCTTTGCCTACCTACGTATCTCTTTCCCCTCCATCATTAACCTCCCACCCATTTCCTCCCTTCCTCTCGTTTCCCAATGTTTCCTTCAGGATGGACCTAACGAGGTTTAATGTAGCGGAAAACGAGACGTCTTTTCATGGTGACTTCTTTATTTTTCTTGCTCGAAAAACGGGAAATTCCATTTTTTCCTTGGCAAGTTGAGCGACTTTGGCATTTGGACGTGTCCGTGACGAGAGTTGAGGTCTTTTGTGGTGATAGTTCGACCTTTCATTATGTTGGTGGGTGCTTAGGAGAAGACGACAAGGGAATAATATTACAGAGAGTGGGCGAAAGATACAGATCAAATAGGGACTTACTTAAGCTTTCTGACAAATCTACCTGTGTAGATATTGGAGGGTACAGAGGGGGGATTTCGTACAAAAGCTAAACGAAGTATCCCATTTCAGCCCGAGTATCTTTTTCAATAATATATTTGAAGAGTCTCTGACTTTGCCTGGAGGACTTGTGTTTTGTTTTCCTTGGGGATTTTGTACCTGTGTACGTACTACCTATGTACAGGGTGTTGCAAATGTGAAAATTTTTCCGATTACTACAATTCAGTGATGATAGGTGGTGGTAACTTGGGTCGATGTTTTTCGAAAGTCCTTTCCCTTCTAGTTTCCCTTCTAAAATGATCTTTAGAAATTAAAAAATACATGGTTGGGTGGAAGATCAAAGTGACTGGGGGTTGGAACCAAGAGGCCCTTGAGGAAAATGTGGTCCTCCCTTCACGGGTCCTCTTGTTTCAATATGTCTAGACGCCCTGTATATCCTGTATCACTCCCTCGTACATCTGAATTAACAAGATTGAACAATATCCTCCCCTGATAGCAAATAAGCTATCTCTTCTCCCTCCAAACACAAGCATTAAGTCAAGAGCCTTATGAAATTATCATTTTTAATATTTTATTATGAACAATTTTCCCCCTCCTAATAAACCTCCTCCTTCCCCTCCTCCTCCTCCTAATAATAAACTCCTCCTTTGCCTACCTTCTACCTACGTATCTCTTTCCCCTCCCTCATTAACCTCCCACCCATTTCCTCCCCTCCTCTCCTTTCCCAATGTTTCCTTCAGGATGGACCTAACGAGGTTTAATGTAGCGGAAAATGAGACGTCTTTTCATGGTGACTTACTTATTTTTCTTGCTCGAAAAACGGGAACTTTTTCCCTATTTTTATTGGCAAGTTGAGCGACTTTGGCAATTGGCATTTGGACGTGTCCGTGACGAGAGTTGAGGTCTTTTGTGGTGATAGTTCGACCTTTCATTATGTTGGTGGGTGCTTTTTTAACTGTACTCATAGTAATTTCCTTTTCGTACAGCCTTAATGGCACACTAATCTGGCAAGTTTTTAATATTCTCGTGTTAACTCTTGACGGACACACTTATTCGGTCAGGTTCTAGATTCTTTTCCTCCATCTTTATCAATTACAAGATCTCCCTAAGGCAACTATCGATAACGTTACACTTCCCTCCTGCCAATTTCTGTCATGATCAAAGATTGATTCAAAATATTGGCAAGTCTCTCGTGTTAACTCTTGACGGACACACTTATTCGGTCAGGTTCTAGATTCTTTTCCTCCATCTTTATCAATTACAAGATCTCCCTAAGCCAACTATCGATAACGTTACATTTCCCTCCTGTCAATTTCTGGCATGATCAAAGATTGATTCAAAATATTGGCAAGTCTGTGTCACCGCCACACCATCGCCGAATGACCGCATTATGAACTCCTAAAGGAATCCTTTAACAGTTGTTACAACTTACGTATAAATATCTCATTTCATTTCAAAAGTGTATTTTATAAAGTTAATTTGGGGTGCAATAGTCCTGGATACTGGATTCCGCACACAGGAATTTCGTCAGAAAAGACCCCCATTTCAATGTAATGTTATGAAGTTGTGACTCATCAGACATACGACCTTTCGCCTTCGGCAGGGATCGCAGACAAAACATCTCATGGGGCTTTCCGAACGAAACTCAGCTAGTGGCGCCTTCACCATTGATTTTTCTGTGAAAAGCGTCCGTGTCTCGTGGTGTTCTGTTTCCCTGGTGTTTTTGGCAACGAGCCCGCGGAAAACTTCGGTGCTAATTTTCATTCAGTTCTATTGTCTCCCATTCCATTTTTGCCGGGTTTTCCGCCATTAGGAGGCGCGTGGAGAGGATTTTTTTCTTCCTATGTACTTCAATTTTCCTCAGTTCCTTTGTCTCCCATTCCATTTTTGCCTGTTTTGTATGAGTGGATTTTTTTTTTTTCCTTTAATTTTCCGCATCACTGGGATTGTGAATGAGGCGAAAGTTTGGAGTGGGAAATGATGTCTTCATGTCTCGAAACGAAACCACAGACAGTAGACAGACAGACGGAAAACGGGCCTTTCCGCCATTAGGAGGCGCGTGGAGAGGATTTTTTTCTTCCTATGTACTTCAATTTTCCTCAGTTCCTTTGTCTCCCATTCCATTTTTTGCCCGTTTTGTATGGGTGGATTTTTTTTTTCTTTAATTTTCCGCATCACTGGGACTGTGAATGAGACGAAAGTTTGGAGTGGGAAATGATGTCTTCATGTCTCGAAACGAAACCACAGACAGTAGACAGACGGAAAACGGGCCGACCACTTCTTCATTTTCCACAAATTTGTGGGATTAGGAATATTTTGTTGAGGTTGTCCTGGTAAACTTTGTTGTGACGAAGTGTGGGTAGGGTGCAACGATTGGTCGTAAGTCGCGTTATCTTGTAATTAGCACGTTTCCGTCCCAAATTGTTTTGAACTCTCCCAACAAAATCAAGCTCTAAATGTCGGAGATCCCCAAGATCTTGCCGTCCAAAGTATAGTATAGATAGTGCTTTATTTAGACTCGAATTAGGACATGCAGTCCCATTATTTTAAGAGTTTAATACCTATTGGTATAGATAGTGCTTTATTTAGACTCGAATTAGGACATGCAGTCCCATTATTTTAAGAGTTTAATACCTATTGCACCACTTTATTGAACAAATGACTAATGTAGACACACCAACCATTCATAAACGAAAACTATCAACCTAACGGGACAAATTTAATATGAACTATGAATAACTATCCTATCTGACATAGTGCTCGAAATAGTTCCACACAAAGAGACATAAATCATCAATTAAAACCATTTCTTGTCT
>NW_007379751.1:34473-40747 GCF_000475195.1 Diaphorina citri | reverse complement strand
TTGGTGGTGTCCAGGTGGTCAGTGGTGCCAGTTTTTGTAATTTCAATTTATTTTCAAGCAATAAAAACTTAATTTAGAGAAGACATTGGTGGTGTCCAGGTGGTCAGTGGTGCCAGTTTTTGTAATTTCAATTTATTTTCAAGCAATAAAAACTTAATTTAGCTACCTATTTAAATAAATAAAACATGAACTCTTGTTTTTTCTCTCATAGATTTTATATTACCTTTACAGCGCAATGTACCATATATGGCACAAATTGAAAAACAGGCTGTAGCAGGCGAACGACAAGTCCAAAAAAAATTTCCTTATATATTTGTGTTTAACTACCCTAGATCTAAGTCGTAATTTTTTTTTAAAAAAATCGGGTTACCCGCGCATTAAAGGGCCATATATGGCACAAATTGAAAAACAGGCTGTAGCAGGCGAACGACAAGTCCAAAAAAAATTTCCTTATATATTTGTGTTTAACTACCTAACTACCCTAGATCTAAGTCATAATTTTAAAAAAAAAAAAATCGGGTTACCCGCGCATTAAAGGGTTAACATTTTTCGTCAACCTCTCAATCAGCCTTAGGGGGTGATTGCTTGGTCCTGACCTTTGGTTTTGGGATATTGTTATCATTATTACTATTGTTATTATTAATATTTGACGTTGTACTTATACGTGTTAATGTAAAATCATGTACAATAAAAAAATGTATCTTATCTTATCTTATCTTATTCAGCACAGTCGTGTGATTACTATTTTTGGTGTCTAAAAAGTTCTTTTTTTTTTCTCCGATAATTTAGTTATAGTTTTTACAAAATCAGATAGTACCTAAATAGTACCTACCTACCTAGGTTCTAGTTCTTCCAAAGCTGTAACTTGACTTAAGACCTGTCAGTGAATTCCTCTACAATTTTCTACATTCTTCTTAAACTTGTTGATACATATGTTGATCAACTTTGCTCGATCACCTACACGTTGGTTGTGTACCTACTGAATAATGGATGGACAGTTTCCAAAAATCACCTAAATTATGCGTTCATCCAATTCGATATACTGGAAAATTCACCTTGAAAAACAAGGAAAATTCTTTGTAGGTTTTCCAAGGCGCATTGACTTTTATTCTTTTATCCAAGGTGTATGGGTTTTGTTTCCGAGGAGCTGATTTTGTGCTTTTTCTTTTAGCAAACTCCTTGAATATCTACAACTCTGATGAATGTGTGAACAAAGGAACGCTCTTTGAACGTATTTCAAGCAAGTTTTAAGGCGCGAACGACCTACTATCCGTAGTCTGAGCGCCAGAGTTAAAGGAAAAAAAGCGGATTTTATTCAACAAACATACAGTGTGGGAATTTGATTTCAATTAATCTTGATTTATTTAATCATTTTATTAACTTATTTGGGCCTACTCGCTGAACTAGATTCAAATGTCAGCTACTTGCAAAAATGCACATCTACCTACATGAGTAATACTCATTGAGTATATTTACATATGTATAAAGGGGTGCTCTAGTTGTCAAGTAAACTGTTGGCATAAGGCGACATCTTGTTCTGAGCTGACACTAGTGACAGTAGTGACGGTCTGAATAAAGCACAACTTACTCAGTATGTCGTACTTACTTTGACATAGAGATGTAGGTAGATACATTGTACCTACTTGTGGGCAGACCCGTATTCGGGATTTTATTGAGGGGGAGGACCAAGAGTCCAAACAGTCATGTACCTACCTAGGGGTGGGGACACTAGTGACAGTAGTGACGGTCTGAATAAAGCACAACTTACTCAGTATGTCGTACTTACTTTGACATAGAGATGTAGGTAGATACTTGTGGGCAGATCCGTATTCTGGATTTTATTGAGGGGGAGGACCAAGAGTTCAAACAGTCATGTACCTACCTAGGGGTGGGGGAATAGAGGCTTCAAATTTTCGGAGTCTGAACTACAGTAACAGGGCCGTATCCATCAGGATTTTGTCGAAGGGGAGGGAGGGCGAGAGTCCAAATAGTTTTTGGAGCTTGACCTACGGTAAAGGAGAAATTTCAAGCTTGCCCCCCCCCCTTAAATACGACCCTGTACAGTAAAGGTGAAAAATAAAGCCAGAGAGCTGGGGGACCCGGTTCTCCTCGTCACTCGCCCCCCAAATACACATACGTATTACTCTGGAGACTCTTTTTTGACTTGTGTCAGTGCTCCCACGTCCGCTTGTCATGGCGTGATGGGGTGCCACATACTCTAGCATTTCTGAGGCGAGATTTATAGCCAGCTCTTTTGTGTTATGCTAGCATGTTACAGCTTCTGGCTTGAACTTTCTCCTGTAATAGATGCCGAACTTTGTGTCTCAGATGTGAATGCTACAGTTTGTTCCATATTACAGGACAGTTAGGTAGTTGGTGCTATATTCCAGGAAGATTCTCAGATTACTCCACAAGTAACAATAACCTGTTGTCAGACTTGTCTAGTGAAGTATACAGGGTGTCCCGCGAACGACTGTACAACGCTTGAGGGTTGATGCAGGACCTAAAGGGCTACCAGAAAAAGCTATCTGGACAGATCCAATTTTCAACAGGGGCGGAGTTATGAAGGATTTTCTGTTTTTCAACATTTTTCATACCTTGTCCCCTTAAAACGCCTTTATCTCTTGAACCAATAAAGATAATAAAAAATTGATTGCACCATTGAAAAGAACACAAAATTTACTAAAAGATAAGATTCCCTGTTTTGGTAAAACCCTCCCTCAAACACAACCAGAGGCTTGAGAAAAAGATTTTTTTGTATCTCTTTAAAAACTACCATTTTTTCAATTCGATTTTTCTTCAAGTTTCCACTGAAACCCATTGAATTTCTCCTGATAGAAAAGTACCCCTTTTTGCCCTCTTTAATTCCATTATCTTGAATTTTCTAAGAAACCATTATTTACGGAGATATTAACGATACAAAGGGAGAATCCGTCAATTTCCTACATTACTATGAATCCCTGTCCACCTGTTTCTTGCTATCGCCGCACCGAATTTTCCTCCAAAAACAACACGAACAACAAAACAAACAACAACAACAACAACACACCAACAACAAAACAACAACAACAACAGCAACGACAACAATACCACCAAGAACTACATTACCACCACCAACCAAGGCCGTAGCCAGGATTTTGTCGAGGGGGTGGGCGTAGTGCGTACCACCTAAAATGTATCCGCGTACCACCAGTGGTACGCGTACCACCGGTTGAGAACCTCTGCCAGATAGCTTTTTCTGGTAGCCCTTTAGGTCCTGCATCAACCCTCAAGCGTTGTACAGTCGTTCGCGGGACACCCTGTATAGAGATTATCAACCCGGACCATGGATAGTAAGAGAACGGATCTGTCATCAGGTATCAGTTCATCTGATAGGCATATTACTGCTGCCATACACTATCAGGAACACCTGATCAGGTAACAGGTAGACCTGACAGATGGACCTTTTCAGCCTTACCTGAGGCGAGATTTATAGCCAGCTCTTTTGTGTTATGGCTAGCATGTTACAGCTTCTGGCTTGAACTTTCTCCTGTAATAGATGCCGAGCTTTGTGTCTCAGATGTGAATGCTCCAGTTGGGTTCCATATTACAGGACACAGTTAGGTAGTTGGTGCTATATTCCAGGAAGATTCTCAGATTACTGTCAGGTTTCAGCCATACCTGTAAGGTAGACCTGACAGACGGACCTTTTCAGCCATACCTGATCAAATGTACCTGTCAGGCTTACCTGATAGTGAGTGGCTAGCCTAAGACTAGAAATACTTCTGGGAGACAGAACCCTCTGGGAGGTATGAAATCGGATGAATATGACTCCCATCAGGCCATCATGGGTAGCGCCAATATTACCTACAACCGCTTTGCTTTTGGTTACTTTGATTCCCCTCAGCCTCGTGCTTGTTTCGTTGATGATTCTCAGATCGGTTTTCAATCTGCCCACCACCGCTTCCAGTTTGTTCAGTATGATTTGTTGAAGATATGGTAGCGCTTTCATTTGGGCGATAGATGAGAAGTAATCCTGTGAGCTTGTGGTTGGTATGTGTGCTGACAATGTCAACATGAAAGTGATGATAGTGAGTGGCTAGCCTAAGACTAGAAATACTTCTGGGAGACAGAACCCTCTGGGAGGTATGAAATCGGATGAATATGACTCCCACCAGGCCATCATGGGTAGCGCCAATATTACCTACAACCGCTTTGCTTTTGGTTACTTCGATTTCCCTCAGCCTCGTGCTTGTTTCGTTGATGATTCTCAGATCGGTTTTCAATCTGTCCACCAGCGCTTCCAGAATGAAATCGGATGAATATGACTCCCATCAGGCCATCATGGGTAGCGCCAATATTACCTACAACCGCTTTGCTTTTGGTTACTTTGATTTCCCTCAGCCTCGTGCTTGTTTCGTTGATGATTCTCAGATCGGTTTTCAATCTGTCCACCACCGCTTCCAGTTTGTTCAGTATGATTTGTTGAAGATATGGTAGGGCTTTCATTTGGGCGATAGATGAGAAGTAATCCTGAGATGTCGTGGTTGGTATGTGTGCTGACAATGTCAACATGAAAGTGAGCATCCATAATGAAGACATGGCTGGAAATGTCACCGTGTTTTGTCCATGAAATGGAATTAGCCTAATGGATATCTACATTAGGAACCCTGGCTTTATGTAAGTGACACTACAATGCTACAGAATTATGATGCTCGAAACATTCGAATGTTATTTTTTAAGCTTTTTACTTTTACATAAGGATTATATTGCGTAAGCACATTGGTATTTGATATTGTCATAAATTATTATTAATAATAGTTATAGGTTTACCTATTTTCAAATAACTTAGTTTCATTCGGAGTTTGTTGTAGTAGATATTAGTTGTAGGTATCCAGTAGCTATATTACCTACAACAATAAAATTAAAGTTTATTTATTTAATTGGACGTTTATTTATTTATAATAATAATTCTTCTTCTTCTTCTTCTTCTTCTTCTTCTTCTTCTTCTTCTTCTTCTTCTTCTTCTTCTTCTCTGCTTGTACCTACTTTGACCCCCCCCCTTCCACCCTCGATAAAATCCTGGATACGGTCTTAGGTAGGTACACTATGTAGGTAGTCGTACTATGGGCGGAACAATCAAATGTATAAGTATTAATTTTATTAATCTCATTTGGACACCTCTGTCTAATTAATTATTTCCATTCAGATTTATAACTAATGGCTAATTAATTTCAATTCAAATATAACTTTGCAATCAGCCCACCTGGTCACCTGGTTGTTATTGACGAATTATTATTGAACTGCACGTGTGGGGGTTCTCGGTACTTTGACAGTAAGTACTGTCCATAATTATTGCACCGATTGGTATATACGAATCACCTTGAAATTAGCTAACTAACCATTTTTTTTTTAACTTTCTATTACAATTTTTTTAAGAGGTTCGTCACTGTGTTACCTATTGTATAGCTAAGGTTTTTAATGACGGGTGTTTTACCCTTCATCCGGCGAAAAGCTACCGGCTAATGTGAACCTCGCCCAAACTGAGCGTGTCAACAAAACAAACTTTTTTTTTTTTTTTTTTTTTTTTTAAGAGGTTCGTCACTGTGTTACCTATTGTATAGCTAAGGTTTTTAGGGACGGGTGTTTTACCCTTCATCCGGCGAAAAGCTACCGGCTAACTAATGTAAACCTCGCCCAAACTGTGAGTGTGTCAGAAGAGAAGCAATCGACTGCTCAGATTGTCACCCATACGGATACCAACCAAGCGGAACGTTGCTTTACTTCAGTGTTTCATTGGAAACTGCTGCATTGAACGTACCTACTATCGTTAAGGATTATACGAAACAATAGCAGGATAGAAGCAGTAGAAGCTCACTCTAGCTTTCTTGTTTGAAAGCTAATTTGAGCTACAGAACTACAGGTTAATGCTTGCCAACTCGTGAGATAATAGACAAACGCTAATTTGAGCTACAGAACTACAGGTTAATGCTTGCCAACTCGTGAGACAAATCAAGACATCGAGTTTAATCGCAAACAGATAACAAAGTGCTCAACCGTTCGTATTGGACATCAGAACAATCCGATGTTAATCGCAAACAGATAACGAAGTGCCAACCGTGTAGCTTGGACATAAGACATCGAGTTTAATCGCAAACAGAATAACAAGTGCTCAACCGTTCGGTAATTGGACATCAAGACGATCGAGTTTCTAATCCGCAAACAGATAACAAAGTGCCTCAAACCGTCGTACTTGGACAATCAAGACGATCCGGAGTTTAATCGCAAACGAGAT
>NW_007379751.1:27812-34279 GCF_000475195.1 Diaphorina citri | reverse complement strand
TTCCCAATATAATGTTTAAGTCACCCATCCATTTATTGGCCTTCCTCGGCGTAGCTTAACACAGGTGACGCTAAAACCAGTCTTAAATTAAGGACTGAAGTGTTATCTAAAAGTTTTCTCGCTTTGAGTTCATAGGTCGTCGCGACAAATTTCGAGATCAGAGCTCATTTGTGTGAGAAAATGTGAAAAAAAATCCCCCCAAAAACCAGTTAAAGCTCGCCCCCCCCTGATTTGTCTCCACGCCCCCCCAGTTTGAGAACCTCTGCTCTAGTTTGTATAAGCTCTAGATCGCTGGTTCAATTCCCGCCCGGGGCGAATTTTAACCTAAATGGATAAGGTCCGTTAAAGAAATGACTGGCTTTCTCTCTCTCTCTCTCTCAAAAGAAAAAAAAATCGAGTTGCATCTTGGAACTGACCTTATAGGTGGTCTAAGAGGTTTCTAAGGACCTACAAACCGGAATCTAATCATAATAAGATTTGATCTTGAAAAGGCCCAATGCCATGACAAACACCCGTATAATATAACACCAACAATAATAATAACAGCAATAACACCACCAACAACAACAACAACAACAACAACAACAACAACAGTACTGGTAATGACAATGAAAATGATAATGACAACAAAATAAATGTCGTTGATGATTTATAAGCACCTACGAGGTATCTGTGGTACCTATCCAGAAGCAGGAACCAAATAAGATCTGATCTTGATCTTGAAAAAGCTCAATGCCACACCCCCAATATCACAACAACAGAATAATGATAATGATAGTCTCACAGGTACCTATAACCTCAAACCTCTTAAAAAAAAAAAAAAAAGTTAGGTCAGCCACACTTACTATCAGATACCTGACCTGCCTATCAGGTCTAACTGATAGCGAGTGACTGGCCTGAGTTTTGGTGGAGATGTCAAAACTCCATAGGTACCTACCTAGTTTTAGGATAGAAAAGATTTCTTATCAGAAATAGTGATTTTGTATAAATTTTAGTGGAGACGCTGAAACCTCATGCATTTCCACCTTTGTAATCCAATGCTACTTTTGAATTGAGGTAATACCTCATTAAGAATTTTATTTCCAATTCACCTTCCTTTCCTTTGAAAATTTAAGCATTTCGTCCTTCAGGAGGTATAGGTAAGTAACTCACATTTTAAATAGAGGTACCTAGGTATTTATTGAACTTCTGATGAATTATGAGAGTTCCGAGTTATGAGCACCTTTGTAATCCAATGCTACTTTTGAATTGAGGTAATACCTCATTAAGAATTTTATTTCCAATTCACCTTCCTTTCCTTTGAAAATGTAAGCATTTCGTCCTTCAGGAGGTATAGGTAAGTAACTCACATTTTAAATAGAGGTACCTACCTAGGTATTCATTGAACTTCTGATAACTTATGAGTTATGAGAGTTCCGAGTTATGAATGCGTGCGAAATAAAATTTGCTACAGAAAAAAACATTGTAAAAAGTAAAAACTTATACTAATGTTTTCGCAGCGAAAATCGTGTGCCAAATGGCAATAAAACAGCTTAAAATGCATTTGTAGTTCAACGTCAAATTGTTAAGTTTGGTAGTGCGGCAGGCCAAGTTCCGACCTACATACGTTACCTACTACTTAGTCAAAACTTGGCACATAAAAAAAGTGTACCTACCTTGAAATCAAGTGTAGATACCTAGTTACTCGCACTTCAACCTCTGTTAGTAGGTATAGTTCTCTGTTTTCAACTTACGTTCCTATTGTTAGGTAAACTATGGAAAAGTTATTTTTGAAAGGAACAAAATAAACAAGTGGTCATTTCTAAAATTGCACTCTTCATTATACCTATGTGGGCATTTAACATAGGTTCTGTTTGCATAAAGGTTGTAAGGCAGCATAAAGTGGTTCAAGACAACCATTTGGTTGACTGCCACTTTCATTTTGGTGGCAACCCCGATGACAAAATTCCATGTTTAAACTGTTCTGCTGGAACTTCAAATGTTTCTTCAGACGTTCCAACTGTTTTGTTTGAACTTCAAATGTTCCAGAGTATTCCAGACGTCTTCCAGAGCAAGTTGCAGAAAGTTTCTTCGTGTGTTTTGCTATCAAAGTTGTCACGCCAGAAATGTTTATCAGATGATTATTGCGGTCTACCACCTGGGGACGCAACCTCTCATTTGCAAAACGTTTCTGTATTCATAGGATGTGGGATGTGGAGAGTTTGTCTCTTGCACAACAGTCTCAATTCTCTCTTTGGAAGTATTTTGCTTCTTTGCTTCTTTTTCAGAAGAGCGTTCATTTTCGGTCCCGCGAGATTTGGTTTGTGAAAGTCATGCAAAATTCAATTCCTTTAGTTCTCGTCCTCTCTCTTTCTCTCTCTCTCTTTCGTCTTTTCTAAAAGTTTGTTTTCCCCCTTTTCAAGCGCGCCGGGAGGCGCGCGAACGTCAAGAGTTCGCAGCACCGCCCGGCCTATATTAACACGAAACAGAATTTCAGCGTTTTTCGGCATTTTCACCTCAACTTTTCTCCCACTTTCCCTTAACTTTAAGCAAATTTTATTTGATATTCCTGGTCGGACGTGAAATTACTAATAACGTTACCAAAGTTAGACGAGTGACAAAAAAAAAAACTGAGCGAGCTTATTTTTTGTAGATAAGAATTTTAGGACACGAATTTGTCTGGATTAAAACCTCACTGAATTATTGTTAATGTCTAGATTTTACACCTTCGGATTATATAATATAGGTAATCTGAATGAATGAATGAATTGCGAGGTTGAACTTTAATGCTCAGATTGTCACCCATACGGATACCAACCAAGCGGAACGTTGCTTTACTTCAGTGTTTCATTGGAAACTGCTGCATTGAACGTACTATCGTCGTTAAGGATTATACGAAACAATAGCAGGATAGAAGCTCATTCTAGCTTTCTTGTTTGAAAGCTAATTTGAGCTACAGAACTACAGGTTAATGCTTGCCAACTCGTGAGACAATAGATGAATAGACAAACGCTAATTTGAGCCCCCTGACCAAGTGCCCTGTGAATTGTACGAAACAATACAGGCTGATGATTTGAGCTTTTTTTCAATTGAGCATAGAGCTAATTTGAGCTTTTTTAATTGAGCATATAGAGCTAATTTGAGCTTTTTTAATTGAGCACATAGAGCAAATTTGAGCTTTTTTAATTGAGCATAGAGCTAATTTGAGCTTTTTAACTAAGCATAAAGCTCATTTGAGGTTCCAGAACTCCAGGTTCCTGCTTGCCAACAATAAGTAGGTATATTTTGAGACCTGACTATCTTGAAACAATACGCTATTTTGAGTCTCTCATTTCTTATTCACAAGTGTTTCCAAGGCAAAGGGACATAACTCCCAAAAGCTGTCACGGGTGTCAATGGTGCTAATTAAGTATAGTAGGATATTAGTTTGGTCCGAAGGTTTCTTGTAGGAGGGTGATAATGAAGTTGTGGTAATGAGGAGTCTATTTTCTGCGAGAATAAAGGTTGGTCTCCGGGAAAATCCCGATTTGGCTCATTAAAAGATTAACACTGATTTTATACCACCCCAGCTAAAGAACTTTTGCCAGCCTAGGTGTGTAGCTTGGAGGGTAGTTCGTCTATCTTGAAAGCGCTAGGTCGCGAGTTCCCGCCCGGGGCGAATTTTATCCTGAACGGATAAGGTTCGTTCTTGGAACGCTGGCTTTCTCTTATCCTGATCTGATTCTCTCTTCAATTTCTCTTTCTCTGTTTCTCTCTATCTCTCTCTTTCTCTCTCTCTCTATCTCTCTCTCTTTTTCTCTCTCAGACACCTTTTATTCTAGCCTAGCAAATCACAGAGATTTTTTTCCATAGAATAGAACTAGATGAAAGTCTCTAGTCTCCCTATAGGTGTACGTATCTAATACACCACCCACAATAAGCTTGGCTGTTCTACATAATCTGAATATTTGTATTTAGACAGACATTAGACATAGACGTAGACAGATTTAGAGTAATCCAGTTCAGATTAACTAGTCTATATCTTTGGCAATAACCTTAGCTGAGAACCAGTTCTATTACTCTATTTACCTATTTATTTACATAAATATTTAATTATATTTATATTATTTACCCATATTTAGCTTATATTTAAAGTATATTTGCCTATATATTTTTACATATTTACATTTATTTATAAGTTATACCTAGTATTTGTCTAAATTTTACTTATATTTATATTTATTTACCACTACATATTTATTTATTTATGTTTGGTAATTTGATATGTCTGGCAAGCAGATTTTTTTACTATTTTTCTAGAGGCAGTTCAAATTTAAATGTTGATTCAGAAAATGCATAGAGGTAGGTATCTCTCCTATGTCACATACCTATGTAAGGTATCTAGGTACATTATTTAGGTAGGTAGGTACTAATATTAAAGCTTTGTCCACACTAATTAACCTCGGTGGTGTAGTGGTCAAGGCGCTCGCCTGGTAAACAGGAGGGCGTGGGTTCAATCCCAGCCGAGATATGGAATTTTATCCTCAATATAATTTGAGAATTTGACCACAGTAATAGTAGTAGCCTACTGCTGGAGTAAAGGGACTTTTCAGTCCTATGCGAGCAGTGTAAATAAGCACTATTATTATTATTATTATTATTATTATTATTAGTCGACCCCATCGATCGACGAGGTGAAGAGGTGAATCTATGTTGTCGAGACAGTATAAGGTTTCAGTTGACGTCGATCGACGAGGTGAAGAGGTGAATCTATGTTGTCGAGACAGTATAAGGTTTCAGTTGACGTCGATCGACGAGGTCGACTAAGTGTGGACACAGCTTAAGATATCAGTAGGTTATGAATAAGTTCTAATGAAAGTAAATGGGTATGTTGATAGAGCCAAATACAGAGATATAAATGCTGATAAGTTAATTAACCATGTAGCACAAACATGCCTAGAGACACACTAGTGAATATGACTGGTGTAAAGGGTGTTTCACACGGATAAAGTGGACATGCAAGCGGATGTAAATAAACTTGCATGCAAGTCGCTTAACTTGTTTGATGCGAAGTGCCTGTAACTTGCATGCAAGTCGCTTTAAATGTGTGAACATAAGATGTCTCCAACTTAGACCCTGTTCCCACTTGTCGTGAGTTTCACCCGATTTTTTCCCGAATGTCCTGTAGGCAATGTAATTTAAATTAGAGTGTTCCCACTAACACACGACACGACACGATTTTTTTTTATTTTTTTTTTTTCGAACGAGGAAACGGGCTCTTACATGCAAGTTACTTGAGCCCGTGTGAATGAGGCATAAGGGCATTCTTAAGATCTTAAGCACAAGGCTATAAGCATTTTAATTATTAACTGTTAACAGCTATAGAAGCTGTAAAGAGTGTAAAGTATCGAATGTTTGGTGACCAGTGACCATAGCTGACGACAGGAATTGGAATTTACGATAGTGACTGGTGGCTTTTAAAAGTTAGGCCAGCCAGCCTAGTTAGCTGAGTTGGTAGTGCGTCTGCCTTGTAAGCGCTAGGCCGCGGGTCCGATTCCCACCCGGGGCGGATTTTATCCTGATGGGATAATGTTCGTTCTCGGAACGGCTGGCTTTCTCCTATCCTGTCTTCCTTCTCTCTTCGATTTTGGGACGATAAGACCATAGCAGTTACAGTTCCCTCTGTCAAACCTCTTAAAAAAAAAAAAAAAAAAGTAGGGAGGGGCTTTATAGTTCCTAGCTCTAGTTTACAATATTCATTTTATACGTACTTACTCAACTTATAATTCTCTAATATATAAGGGGTCGTCTCGTTAAAACTTCCACGCTAAGGAGCTGCGTTTATGGCGATAAAAAAATCGCATTACTCACTTTAAACCTGACCCTTTTTTAGAAGCCTAAACACTCTGGCGTTGAGCCTCTAACATGTTTTTTCGATCTTCTGGGCGCTAGGGGCTTGAATTTATAACGTTTAGAAATATGTGCCGACTTCGGGATTAGGCAGGTTAAACAATCATAAGAGAGCAACACTATTTATTAAAGCTAGTAAGCTTCACACTAGTTCATTTCTTTATAGACAGATGAGTCCAATGCACCAATAGACGGTTGAAAAATATTAGACATTATATCTACTGGCATAAAGCAATGAAATAAGAAGCGATTTCTATCTATATCGCAAAATATAGGCTCCTTAAATTTAATCGCTGCAACTCAACTCAAAAACACTATAATTGAGTATTATGCCATGAATTAGACTCACATGACTTAGTTTTCATCGTAACCTAATCACTCCACGATTACGTCATCCAAATCGCAGAGGTGATTTTAACAATGATGTTTTAGTGATAAAGACTATTCTTTGTGGTAGAAAGAATAGCGATTTTGATCCATCCATGGATTACCCTCAAAACTGTAGAGGTGCGTTTTGAGTCCGTCAGGTGAGCGATAGTCAATCGTGGACTATCGGTCCAGTCCATAGACACTATCATTCACACCGACTGGATTTGAAA
>NW_007379751.1:25030-27627 GCF_000475195.1 Diaphorina citri | reverse complement strand
ATAATAATAGTGCTTATTTATACTGCTCGCATAGGACTGAAAAGTCCCTTTACTCCAGCAGTAGGCTACTACTATTATTGTGGTCAAATTCTCAAATTATTTTGAGGATAAAATTCCATACCTCGGCTGGGATTGAACCCACGCCCTCCTGTTTACCAGGCGAGCGCCTTGACCACTACACCACCGAGGTAGGTTAGGTACTTGTACCTACTTACTTCAACCTCTTTTAGTTTCTATTGTTGAACTAATTTATTAGGCAGAAATTTCCAAAGGCATTAGACATGACACTAGTCAGTGACCGTTGACCGCCTACCTGATTAGTGTCAAAGCTACTCATTATAAAGTAACACGGTAGATCGATATCTATAAAATTACCTATGCAAAGGTTTTCCCACAATATTTACGAGTGAGTACCTAGTTGAATGAGAACTTAGCACAAAAACTGATCATTAACGTAACTATAGTTCTAATTAAGTTTGAACTTAGAACGCATAAGTAGGTATACTTAAGTAAGTTTGAATAAGTATAGGTAGGTGGCTATTTAAAGTTCACACCTAATCAAACCTGCAATATACCCGCAAAAAGTAGGCACATACCTACTTTTGAAAACTTTTTCTTTATTTTTCAAAAGTATAGGTACCGAGGGGGGTAATTCACCAAATAATTTATAGCAAAATACAATTTAGTATCCATCTGTGCTTATTACTAACAATAACAACAACCAACAACAACTATAGAAACAGTAAGTCAATATTTCTCTAGGTTCTACGGTACAAGTGTCTACAAGGTTTGAAATTTAGGTTACTTACAAGTGTCTAAATACTAAAACGTTTGAAATTTAGGTATCTACTTAAAAGTGTCTAAAATGTTGAATATTTACTGCTCTAATAAACTAGGCTGCTATTTGTAGCTAAAAATCACGACACAATAAACGTAAATTAGACATGGTGGTAAGGTGATACAATATTTACCTAAACCAGTGGTGCAGAAACCAGGGCTAGTGTTCCTGAAAGTGACTTTCTATACTTCACATTTCGACGCGATCTTTTTCCGAACGTCAACTGGGTAGTCTAGTTCCAAAAGGGGACATTCCCAGATGTACTTTTTTTAGGGAAAACACGAAAAACTCATATCTTTTGAAACAAGCAGCCGATTTTAATGGTTTTGGTCTTTAAAATAAAAAAAAAAGCTAATGGCTTACCTTATTTTAGCCGTAGGTAATGATTGATACAAATGAATTAGGTAGGTATAGAAGTGTTTTCTAGTAGGGAGGGGGGTAGGTCCTGGGGGCCCCGCGCCCTTGAAACTGCCCTGGGCCCCGCGGGGGGCTAATCCGGCCCTGTTTCCCCCCATACAAGTTTCGACTGTCTGTAAGACCGCAGTCTAAGCCTGAGTGGCAGACATCAGAGGTTAACAAACGTTGAAAAAAGATTATTTTTTTTAAGGCTTTATGGCAAGATTTAAAAATAATGATAAAATAAATGAAAAAACGAAATAGGTGCGTGGTGCGTAAAATATTTTAAATATTGAAACAATCTAATAGCGGAATTGTCTACAAAAGCTCTTCTCCGTGGTATTATTTTGCCACCAAATTTCACAAACAATATTAAAAGATTAAACTAAAATACGAGGAAAATCTGAGCAATTAGGTTAATTGAATCATAAGAATGCCCATATTAATGTAAAATAAAAGGACAAAAAAAAACGTATTGGGTACACTAAAAAATTAAGACAAGACATATTAATGTAAAATAAAAGGACAAAAAAAAACGTATTGGGTACACTAAAAAATTAGGACAAGAGATAAAACTTAGGACGATAAAAATAAATAAATTATATAAAAATAAAATGAAAAATAATCATACTGCACACGTAATTCAGGGTGAAAACGCTCAAACACGTAACCGCGTAACCCAACGAAGAAGTCGAAGAACCAAAGTTAAGTCACTAACCGATCTAACTACACTAGCCAAACACAGAGATATACTGTAATCCAAACAATTTGGGTCCATACAGAACTCGTAACCATGATCAGAATCGAACTAGCAAGTCCACTTTCTTCTCTCTATAGGTAGGTAGGTTCTGTTACCAGATAGCTCTAAGGACATGTTTGGTGTGACATAATCCGTCTTCTATCTTGGAGGATGCAAGAAGTTGGAAATTCGATAGACATGTGGAACTTTATGGGTAGCTTTAGCTCCGGATGTTATCTAGCAAGTCCACTTTCTTCTCTCTATAGGTAGGTAGGTTCTGTTACCAGATAGCTCTAAGGACATGTTTGGTGTGACATAATCCGTCCTCTATCTTGGAGGATGCAAGAAGTTGGAAATTCGATAGACATGTGGAACTTTATGGCTAGTTTTAGCTCCGGATGTTTTCATTTTGGTAATTATGCAGAAGTCACTTCCGTGGAAAAGAAAAGCTCCTTTTTGTATTTAACCTAACCCTATAATTAGGCTTGCCAAACGTCCCGAATTTCTGGGTGTTCTATTCATCTGTAAACATCTAGAATCTAGATATTTAAGGGGATTTAGAACTCAAAAGATGCCAATAAATAGGTCATTTTCAAGTAGGCTTGCCAAACGTCCCGAATTGGC
>NW_007379751.1:14729-24969 GCF_000475195.1 Diaphorina citri | reverse complement strand
AAAAAAATAAAANTGTCCCGAATTTCCGTTTTTGTCCCAGAAAAAATTCGGGACGCGTTTTTTAACTTTAAAATTAGGTACCTCTAATGGGAAACGATCCTGTTCCCAGTGTGGGAAGTTCTATGGAGGAAAGTGTTAACGGAAGAATGAGGCGGTAAAAGAAGCGGATTAGCGGAAGAAAATGTTAAAAGAAGAAAGTCCGGGGAAAAACGTGATGACTTGATGATTCAGGAAAAGGGTGTTAGCGGAAGAACGAAGGAGTACAATAAGGAGTTAATCAGTGAAAGAAAACAAGAAAGAAACAGCGGAGGAGAAAAGTTAATCAGCGAAGAAGTAGGTACATAAAAAAGAAAAGTTTATCAGTGATGAAACATGTTGGAAAAAAAGTGTTGCTAACTCAATTCACGGAGAAAAATAAAAGTAAAAAGTCTTATGTAGTGAGATCAGTTTAAGAATATAAAAAAATCTTCTATGAAAATAGATTTTTATTGTGATTATTTTTAAGTCTAAAAATTAAAAAATTACAAGTAGGTATGTTACAATTGTTACATAAATAAATAGATTTCATTAAAGCATCAGCCCCTTAATTTTCCAGAAAATTAAGGGGCGGATGTACTTGAAAATCGGTAAGATTACCCATTCGTTTAAATAAAATATGCAATATGCAGAACGTAAAGGAATATGAGGGGGAATGCGCCGCAGGCCGTTTTTCGGAAAAAAAATTGATATTAAATTTGAACATTTTTAATTTTTGACCGGGTGGCAAATTCCATGACTTTTCCAGGTTATCTTTGAATTTTCACGATTTTCCATGACTTTTTGGCCAATTTTAAGATTCCAAGACTTGTCTAGGTTTTCCAGGTCGCGTATAAACCCTGTTCCAATGTGAGACAAGCCTTAGTTTAGGTTCCCCTGCAAAATAATCAGGACATCAAAAGCCCAATAACATACCCATACTCCTTCCTGAAATCCTCATCAACTTTAGCGCAATTCTGCAGACAATTGACCAACCCAATATGTCTGAAATGCAGTTTAGTTTTGTAGTTATTAGCCGCCAAGTTCCAAACAATCAGTGCAGCGTTACGTTTAACAATTCTGATCAACTCTTCCAAAAGGACTGTATCATAGGCTTTCGCGAAGTCTATTAACGAGTTGAAATGCGCGTTTTCCAAGCCGGGATGTGAAGCATGAGATAGTATTTGGTCCAATATTGTTCGGTTTGTGTCTAGAATTGTGTGAGCACCTGAGGGACTTCGAAACAGTTTGACATATTTGTCTATATTGCTGGAAACGTTGGTTAAATTCGTTCCAGATCTTCTTTTACCGAGTGAGTTATGGGTAGAATCGCTTGAAGAGATGTTTGTTCCACCCGGTATTCCCTTTCTGTACGATTCGTACGACTGTCGTTCGTATGGTAATTCGGAATCAAACGCCACTTTATCATACGTTTTCGATCGATCTTGCGACCGTGAGGAACTTTCCTGAGTTTCGGAGGGATTTTTTTCTTTCTCCGAGGGAATATTTGTCCGAGAGGGATTATTTTCTTTCCCCTCCCGTCTGTCTCCAAATTGTCCCAGTAGCGTCTCAGTCAATCCATCTTCGGATAATCCATCACTACCATGTGCTTCCTCTTTGGAGTTTTCATCACTCAAAACTTCCTTATCATCGGAATCACATCGCTTTCTCCCCGTTTTTCCGCCCTTTTTCGAGCGACTTTTCCGCGGTTCCGGAACGGACTTGCCCGGATTCTGTGACTTTTCCGCGGTCGAAAGCGACTCTTCCGGAGATTTTCCGCGTCGTTGGCGGCGACTGAGGGCGTTATCAAACAGCAGCAGCTCGAAATACTTCTCGAATAGCTTTTCATTGATAGCTCGAACATCTTTTCCATTACTATTCCCATTGCTGTCATTAGTCTCTTCTTGGCAATCTTCCAGCTTCGCCCGGACCAGTTTCAAATGCCGATTCACACTTACCTATATGAAGAACCAGAAGAACGATAAAAGTAGAATGATCAAGTTAAAAGAATACAGTAGAACCTCAATAATTTCAACTAATTGGACCGAGGGTAGTTGAAATAATTCAAATTCCGTATAGCACAATGACAAAGGGGGCGAAATTTAGATATAAAAGAACAAAATGGTTAGTAAAAGCGTGCTTGCATACTGGCGCTACCTAGCGGACGAAAAAGACAACTGCCTGAAGTCTGACGTCACACATCTTTGAACTCTTTCATTCGAACGGAAAATAAAAATTGAATTTTCGACCTTTTACAGTTATTTTTTCGAAGTTTTGACCTCAGATTTGGATTTTTCACAACTTTTTACATAGGAATCGACCATTTATAATTTTTATCCATTTGCAACTGCTCCATTGTGATGAACAAACTCGTCATTATTATTACCTGTTCAGAATCCGAGAATATATGTTCCAGCAGTTTCCCAAAGCCGGCGTTTTAATTATGTTCTAAAAAAAAAAAAAAAAAATCATAAAATCATCTGAATTATACGGTGAAGCACCCAATTACTGAATGCCTGATTTACTAATTCTAACAACAAATTTTCTTTTTACACTGGTAATACCATCAACGGTCGCTACTCGACTAAAGTAGCTACACTGAGTCAAAAAAAACTAGGATGCCGGCAGCTTAATCGGGTGACTGGGTTCCGGCACTCTAATATTGAACTCTATATCGGGAAGCTGGATACTATAATATAGCATTCCAACAGCCTAAATCGGGGGAAGTTGCTATTTCTTTAGCAAGGGGAATTCAGGCTGGTCTACTCCCTGTTTAACGTCCCCCAGTCAGACTAAGCTGGTCTACTCCCTGTTTAACGTCCCCCAGTCAGACTAAGCTGGTCTACTCCCTGTTTAACGTCCCCCAGTCAGACTAAGCTGGTCTACTCCCTGTTTAACGTCCCCCAGTCAGACTAAGCTGGTCTACTCCCTGTTTAACGTCCCCCAGTCAGACTAAGCTGGTCTACTCCCTGTTTAACGTCCCCCAGTCAGACTAAGCTGGTCTACTCCCTGTTTAACGTCCCCCAGTCAGACTAAGCTGGTCTACTCCCTGTTTAACGTCCCCCAGTCAGACTAAGCTGGTCTACTCCCTGTTTAACGTCCCCCAGCCAGACTAAGCTGGTCTACTCCCCCAGTCAGACAGTGTAAATATCAATATTACAAATTGTAAATGTAAAAATTCAATAAAAATTTCAAATTTACGCAGGCGCGCGTCTGGTTGAGAACGCAAGGCGGAAGTTCTGCGAGATATTTGCGCCGCGCACGCCCGACCGGTCATGTTCGGGTAAGCGCAGGTGCGGTCGGAGTTTGCGCAGACGGAATTCATCGAGTATTGAGAATATACGGGTCGAGTTCAACGTGAAGCCGAAGGGGGCGCCACCTGGCGGTGTGAATGGGAAACGATCCTGTTCCCAGTGTGGGAAGTTCTATGGAGGAAAGTGTTAACGGAAGAATGAGGCGGTAAAAGAAGCGGATTAGCGAAAGAAAATGTTAAAAGAAGAAAATCCGGGGAAAAACGTGATGACTTGATGATTCAGGAAAAGGGCGTTACCGGAAGAAAGAAGCAGTACAATAAGGAGTTAATCAGTGAAAGAAAACAAGAAAGAAACAGCGGAGGAGAAAAGTTAATCAGCGAAGAAGTAGGTACATAAAAAAGAAAAGTACATCAGTGATGAAACATGTTGGAAAAAAAAGAGTTGCTAACTCAATTCACGGAGGAAAATAAAAAACAAGTAAAAAGTCTTATGTAGTGAGATCAGTGAATATAAAAATTTTCTTCTATGACAATAGATTTTTATTGTGATTATTTTGAAGTCTAAAAATTAAGAAGAAAAAAAAAATACAAGTAGGTATGTTATAATTGTTACATAAATAAATAGATTTCATTAAAGCTCACAGAAATATAAATACAAGAAAAAATAGAAAGTAACTAGGACGTTAACAAAATATCAACAATAATTTTTTTTTTTCGTTAACAAAATATCAACAATAAGTATCAGAGTGGAGGTGTGGACACAACTGTTACACGCTGTGGATGTGAAGGGAGGGGATTTATACAGGACGTCTAAAACTGACCTTTTTTTAACTTTTTCAATGGGGGTAAAGTGATTGTATAACTGAGAAAGTCTTTAGTGACGAGTGAACGAGGGTTTTCGTGGTGATCAAACAACTGCTACATTAGACGCTTGAGGTTTGTGCTCGTCCTGTAGTATGCCTCTCATCAGATGGGCGATAAGAGACACAATACTTCCCGTTTAGGTGCTGGGTCAACACGGGAACACCTACTTTCTAGTTTCTGAAACATTTGTAATAAAAAAACGAGTACAAATTTTTGTCGATGTTGGGATTCGAACCCGGGACCTTCTGTATACCTCTCCTTCTTCTTCACCTTTGAAACCGCTTATATTCGCATTAGCAGGGTTTTCCCCCTCTCTCTCTCTCCTCTCTCTCTCTCTCTCTCTCTCTCTCTCTCTCTCTCTCTCTCTCTCTCTCTCTCTCAATAGGGTCAGAGCTACACTAAGATCGAAAGTAGGGGCTCCGTTGTGGACGCCTACTGAGACAAGTTCTGGGTAAACATACCTTGTAAACAGTTAGATGTGAAGCTAGCCATGACTTGTAATAGAGCACTGAGCGTTGTGTCAGAGGTGAGAACCCAGCCTAGTAACTTATGTAGAGTGTCTGCTAGGCCTGCCTTAGCCGCTATTTCACATAAACGGGGATGCTGGCATAGGATATTGTTCAGGAGTTGTAGATAAATGTCCATCTCTGTACATAGCTGAAATGGTAGAAACTTTAGTTGTTATTTTAATCGTTACTTTACAGTCTTTCTGTTATATTTCAAATATTTTTGTCTGATATGATAACACACGTTAAACACACTGGGGCACGTTAAACAGGGAGTAGACCAGCTTAGTCTGGCTAGGGGACTTTAAACAGGGACTATATTTCCCTTGTTGAAGAAATAGCAAAAGTTGAGTGCGAAGGGCATCCACTCGTAAAATGTGTAGCCAAAACCAAATGTCAGCCCAAAGCAATCACCCCAGTTAGGGCTGCACGCGGGAAAAGGCGAAGAAAAAGAAGATGATAACACACTTTCATATCAGCCAAAAGGCCGAGAACGAATTTTGCAAAGTTAGAACAGTCGAAAGTACCTACTTAGGCCATTTTCAATCGTATTGTCAATGATGTAAGTACAAGTTATCACCAATAAGTATTGTGTATGAATATGTGCAGAAAACCCGAAAATTGTATTCTATTCACAAATAAATCACGATTTCGATTAGATTTTACTTTGGCGCGTATATCACGATTTCGATTAGATTTTACTTTTGCGCGTACGCTCACCTCACTCGTAGAGAAAGACGCCATATTTGCGCAACACATAGCGGCGCATTGCGCAACCAGGTCTGCGTTGCGCACCGCAACCACATCCCTTAGGGCGTCGTCAACAAGGCGGGGTATATTGTGTAGGAGCGCCGTGACAGAGCCCCTGTTAGAACACAGGCCGCAGATGAGATGATAGGCACACGCTTTGACAGAACCCATGGAATAGGTGACAGAACCCCTGGTATTGGCGTTGATGGAGTCCCCGGTACTGGTATTGTTGATGGAACCCCTGGTATTGTTGATGGAACCCCTGGTATTTGTGTTGATGGAGCCCCGAGATGAGAGACAGGAGCGGAGAGCGGGGTAGTTGATTTCGCTGAGGAAAACGCCTAGAGCCTGAAATATCAGAATGTGAATGTGAAAATTAAAGTAAGAGATTTTATTTTTTAAAGAAGGTGTTGATGGAGCCCCGAGATGAGAGACAGGAGCGGAGAGCGGGGTAGTTGATTTCGCTGAGGAAAACGCCTAGAGCCTGAAATATCATAATGTGAATGTGAAAATTTAAGTGGTCAGTTTTTAGTGCCAAAACACGTTTTGAGGTCCCTAGAGCCTGAATCCAAAGTTTCAGCCATTGGTCCGTGTGTGTGTCTGTCTTCTGTATACCTCTCCTTCTTCTTCACCTTTGAAACCGCTTATATTCGCATTAGCAGGGTTTTCTCTATCTCTCTCTCAATAGGGTCAGAGCTACACTAAGATCGAAGGTAGGGGCTCCGTTGTGGACGCCTACTGAGACAAGTTCTGGGTAATCATACCTTGTAAACAGTTAGATGTGAAGCTAGCCATGACTTGTAGTAGAGCACTGAGCGTTGTTTCAGAGGTGAGAACCCAGCCTAGTAACTTATGTAGAGTGTCTGCTAGGCCTGCCTTAGCCGCTATTTCACAGACTCGGGGATGCTGACATAGGATGTTGTTGAGAAGTTGTAGATATATGTCCATCTCTGTACATAGCTGAAATGGTAGAAATTTTATAGTGGTTATATCTCAAATATTTTTGTCGGATATGATAACACACTTTTGGCTGGGGGACGTTAAACAGGGAGTAGACCAGCTTAGTCTGGCTAGGGGACTTTAAACAGGGACTAAATTTCCCTTGTTAAAGAAATGTCAAAAGTTGAGTGCGAAGGGCCTCCACTCGTAAGATGTGTAGCCAAAACCAAATGTCAGCCCAAAGCAATCATCCTAGTTAGGGCTGCACGCGGGAAAAGGCGAAGAATAACACACTTTCATTTTAGCCAAAAGGCCGAGAACGAATTTTGCAAAGTTAGAACAGTCGAAAGTACCTACCTAAGATGGAAATTTTCCAATACTTACCACATTATCACCATGAGAACATTCCAAACTCACATAGAACTGTTTGAGTCTCACATGATTGGAACCATCGAAGGGTTGTACCTCTGATTCCATAGTGATGAAGTTTATCAAGAAGAATCCGATGATTCACACTGTCAAAAGCTTCTGGTGTTCACGTGTTGATCCAGCACCTAAACGGGAAGTATTGTGTCTCTTCTCGCCCATCTGACGAGAGGCATACTACGGGATGGGCATGCTACGACACAGACCACACGGGTCTAATGTAGCCGTTGTGGTCGTTACAAAAGAGTACTACTGAAAGTAATGAAAGGTACTTCAAATCTTGTATGTCTCTCTGAAGCCAGTGAGTCCTAAGAGCCTGGGACATACTTCAGACTTGGCATGCTATTGAACAAACGCTTACCTCATTAGTACACAGATAAGTTGTACCATAGGGTCCGTCTGAGCCAAGAGTCCTGGGTTCGACCTACCTAAGATGGAAATTTTCCAATACTTACCACATTATCACCATGAGAACATTCCAAACTAACATAGAACTGTTTGAGTCTCACATGAACATCATCCAATATATCATACTCTAATAGTAAGGGCCCGTGTTGTGGCCCGCGCCTACTGGTTAGAGCAAGGACAGAGTTGACCAGTGCTGGGCAGGGTTTGAACTTGTGACTCCATAGACTGAATACCACGTGGCAGAGGGGTTCCAGGTTATCTGTAAGGGGAAAAAAAGGATTAGGAAATATTAGCTTCAATTGTGATCTAAATACATCGGCAGTGTCCCAAAGAATAAGTGCCCCAAAAAACACAACCCCGACCCCAAGTTGAGACTTCCGAAAAATGGATAGCTTATCCCTAAAGGGAATTTAGCTGATAAGGACCAAGGGGCTACTGTAAAAGACCTTCGTACTTTGGATTTCACCGCCTTGAAAGCGCTAGGTCGTTGGTTCGAGTTCCGCCCGGGGCGGATTTTATCCTAAACAGATAAGTTTCGTTCTCGGAACGGCTGGCTTTGTCCTATCCTCTGTCTTCCTTCTCTCCTCGCTTCCGGGACAATAAGACCTCCGTTGTTACAGTTCCCTTAAGAAAAAAAAAGTCTTAGAATCAGCAACTAATCTTGACCAGTGCTGGGCAGGGTTTGAACTTGTGACTCCATAGACTGAATACCACGTGACAGAGGGGTTCCAGGTTATCTGTAAGGGGAAAGAAGGATTAGGAAATATTAGCTTCAATTGTGATCCAAATACATCGGCAGTCCCAAAGAATAAGTGCCCCAAAAAAACACAACCCCGACCCCAAGTTGAGACTTTGCCGAAAAATGGATAGCTTATCCCTAAAGGAAATTTAGCTGATAAGGACCAAGGGGCTACTGTAAAAGACCTTCGTACTTTGGATTTCGCATTTTGCAAAAGTGTTCTAGTCTTTGTATGAGCCAGTCTAACGAGAGAGGGGAGTGAAGAGTTAATATTTTTGCCGATTTTAGGCCAACCACTCACCATCAGGTTGACCTGACAGGTACGACTGAAAAGGTCCGCCTGTCGGGTCTACCTTTCATTGTGTGTGCTCATCAGCTATCAGGTAGACGTGACAGGCGGACCTAATCAGGTGTACCTGTCAGGTCAACCTGGTAGTGGCTGGCTGGCCTTGGGCGGCAGATTTTTCTTGAAGGAGCTCCTCTACCTACATTGTTCTTTCGTTGTGAGCCTTGTAAGATTTTTTTACCAGTGAGCTATTTATTTATTTATTTATTGTTTATTTAGTACAATTTACAATCTTACGATCTTTAAGATAGCTAGTTGATGTTCCTAGTGTTCTAGACTTTGCAAGTCCCTTGTATGATAATAAATTACAAAAGATAAGGTACTACTGTTTACAAGATAGCCCTACACTAATTTTCAGTAGCCCATACTTTCGTGGAACATACTACTGGTCGCTACTAAATAGATCAGTTGCGCTTACTTGGGTGATGTTTCAAAGTCATAGAGGAGGAAAAATGAGGACCAATGGAATTTTTCTTTTTCTTCTACGACTTCTAGATCCCGAGATAAATCGATTTAAAATATACCGGTAAATAGTGAAGTTTGACGTCACGGCATACGCTCCCGTAGGCAATGACGTCATAATTCATGACTCCCGCTTCGTTTGTTTGTGCGCAAGCATTTCTGCGCAGTTCGACGTGAAATCTGACGTCACAAGTCTTTGAACTTTTTAATTAGAACGGCAATTAAAAATTGAATTTTCGACCTTTTATAGTTACTTTTTCGGAGTTTCGAGATTTGGATTTTTCACTACTTTTTACCTAGGAATTAACCATTTATTAATAATTTTTACCCATTTGCAACTCCTCCATTGTCCTTACGAGGCTAAGTGCACCCTGAAGGCGAAGCAGAGAGCCGGAAAAACTTCGACCCCACTGAAAATCAAACCCGGGACCTTCGTTACCATGAGAAGCTCAAAACACCCTATCCAAAAAGGACTGCGTCCCGCTTTGGGCCAAAAAAATTATGGTCACCCTAGACATACTACAGACTTGGCATGCTATTACACAAACGCTTACCTCATTAGTACACAGATAAGTTGCACCATAGGGTCCGTCTGAGCTAGGAGTCCTGGGTTCAAATTGAACAAGTTGTTCACCAGGAGACACACCGCGGACTTCAAACTCGAAGACCGCCGGTTCGATAGAATTGGAATCACCTTGGTGAAGAAATCTTCGTCGATACACTTCCGAAGTAAAATCTGAAAAACAATGAGTAAAAGCTACTATGAATCTACGAAAAGCTTCGATATATATAGTCTTTGACACTTTTTTTTTACTCTCTACTATTATTTTTCAAGAGGTTTGATAGAGGGAACTGTAACTGCTAAGATCTTATCGTCCCGAAAGCGAAGAGAGAAGGAAGACAGGATAGGAAAAAGCCAGCCGTTCCGAGAACGAACCTTACCCGTTCAGGATAAAATCCACCCCGGGCGGGAATCGAACTCGTGGCCTACCCTTCAAGCTAAGTAGGCTTTAGAAAAAAAGTTTGGCCATTTTCAATCGTATTGTCAATGATGTAAGTACAAGTTATCACCAATAAGTATTGTGTATGAATATGTGCAGAAAACCCGAAAATTCTATTCTATTCACAAATAAATCACGATTTCGATTAGATTTTACTTTTGCGCGTACGCTCACCTCACTCGTAGAGAAAGACGCCATATTTGCGCAACACATAGCGGCGCATTGCGCAACCAGGTCTGCGTTGCGCACCGCAACCACATCCCTTAGGGCGTCGTCAACAAGGCGGGGTATATTGTGTAGGAGCGCCGTGACAGAGCCCCTGTTAGAACACAGGCCGGAGATGAGATGATAGGCGCACGCTTTGACAGAACCCATGGAATAGGTGACAGAACCCCTGGTATTGTTGATGGAACCCCTGGTATTGGCGTTGATGGAGTCCCCGGTACTGGTATTGTTGATGGAACCCCTGGTATTGTTGATGGAACCCCTGGTATTTGTGTTGATGGAGCCCCGAGATGAGAGACAGGAGCG
>NW_007379751.1:0-11250 GCF_000475195.1 Diaphorina citri | reverse complement strand
AATAGTGCTTATTTATACTGCTCGCATAGGACTGAAAAGTCCCTTTACTCTAGCAGTAGGCTACTACTATTATTGTGGTCAAATTCTCAAATTATATTGAGGATAAAATTCCATACCTCGGCTGGGATTGAACCCACGCCCTCCTGTTTACCAGACGAGCGCCTTGACCATTACACCACCGAGGTAGGTAAAAAGGAATTTTAATTGAGTTAAGCATAAATGCTTATCACAAATGTCGTTCCCCGCTTAATATACTACTTATGCTAAATATTTAAAATGTTGTGTCTTGACTTGGACTCGAACCACCAACCTTTAAATTCAAAGTCCACCGTGCTAACGCGAACCACTACTACACCACTGAGGTTGATCACATTTTCGTATAAAAATAAAATAAATAAATCAAAAGGGAAAATAATAACAGGTAGGTATGTACCTAGAGCTTTTTTTTTACTTTCCATTCAAAAAAAAAATAAAAATTGTTACTTATTTATAATTTTGTAAGTTATTTAGTTCCCTCTTGATTTTTAGTGTTGTTGTTGTTGTAGCGGCTTTAGCTTTCGCCGAATGGCGATAGCTGTTGTCTTTTTGTATCTGCTATACACCGGGGTGATGGTCTCTAGCTCTAGCCATGTTAATTTGGCTGGCTCGTCCTGAACCGCAGTCAACGATTTTTTTTTAAAGAAGTTTGATGAACTAAGGTCGTATTGTCCCAAAAGCAAAGAGAGAAGGAGGACAGGATAGCAGGAGTGCGTCCTCCTTGAAAGCGCTAGGTCGTTGGTTCGATTCCCGCCCGGGGCGGATTTTATTCTGAACGGATAAGGTTCGTTCTCGGAACGGCTGGCCTTCTCCTATCCTGTCTTCCTTTTCTCCTCGCTTCCGGGACGATACGACCTCCGTTGTTACAGTTCCCTTAAGAAAAAAAAAGTCTTAGAATCAGCAACTAATCCGTGACACAAGCTCTGCTTATACGGATGGGTATACCATTATAAGAAAAATGTATGTTCTGAGTTTTTTTTTTTTTTTTTTTTTTTTTTTAGGGGGCTGGCTAGGCTGGTTAGGGGCTGGAACTGCCAGCTTGCTAGGCAGTTCCAGATATCAACCATTGACTTTGGTTGATATCTGGATGAGTGACTGTCCGATTTTTACCAAATTGTTACAGTTGCGTCCTTGTCCTTGGACCATACCGGGATAGCATACCAAATTTCATCAGATCTACCTGAAATATTAGAGATTCTGAACTTGACCGCAGTTTGGATGTGTAGGGGAAATCGAATGACCGCAATTTGGATGTGTGAGGGTGATCGAATGACCGCAATTTGGATGCAACCTTTTTGTACCTGTGCTCCCTGACCGCAGGTTGGATGCAGCCGGCTGGTTAGGGGTTGATTTTTAGTAGTTTTACCAAGTGTCGATGTCGCCTGTATTCTTAAAAGTTATTCAACTTTTTATTAATTAAAAAAGTTTCAAAGAGATCTTAATTTGTCTTACCTGTCTCATCGGAATATGTTGCAAGTCTAAGTATCTGGAATAGAAAAAAAGAGATAAGAGAAGAGAAGATAATATAAATTTGAATTTGAGTTTGAATATAAGTCCTTTATCTTTGGAACATTGCTTTACAATAAAAACATAACCTAGGCTAAATTCAACCCCCGAGCTCTGAGGAGATGGCTATTCTTCCACTTCTTAATGCATATATTCTTTTATGCATTAGATGCAGATGCATTAATGCAACAGAATGGGATAGGATAGGAGAAAATGTTGACATTTTCTGGAGAGGAAAAAAGCCAACCTGGTTAGCTTGGAGAGTAGAACGTTTGCCTTGTAAGCGCTAGGTATCGGGTTCGATTCCCACCCGGGGCGGATTTTATCCTAAGAAGATAAGGTTCGTTCTCGGAACGGCTGGCTTTCTCCTATCCTGTCTTTCGTCTCTCTTCGATTTCGGGACGAAAAGAGCTTGTTACAGTTCTCTCTGTCAGACCTCTCTCTCTTTTTTCAAGTACCTACCTAGATCTTACTTATTATTTCTTACCTCTGTAGAGTAGTCACTGCAGTGTAAGCTTGAGTGTAGGAACTTGTACTGTGTAATACTTGTAGGGAAGTATTACATCCTTGTACTTTACTAGCAGATCTTAGTTCTTACCTCTGTAGTGTAGTCACTGCAGTGTAAGCTTGAGTGTAGGAACTTGTACTGTGTAATACTTGTAGTAATTGGATATAAAGATTTTTTATAAAATTTTTGGGACTTGGAATTTTTTTTCCCCAACAAAAATAAAAGGAAAATATGCCTCAAATCTTTTTCTTCTTCCTAGCTTTTTCCTATTTAAATAGGGTCGGCGTTTCTTGTCAGTCTCTTCCAGGCAGCCCTATTGTGTACCTCAAAATGAAAATAATTACATGTACTAAATAGGTGTACTGATTTCAAAACCACCCCACATTAGCTCAAATCTGGATGGGTCAGTTGCAAGATTTCCGCTCCCAATGCTTCATCACAATGCACTACTGTCTGTAGTAGACATAGCACAGGACTCAGTGTGTTTATAATACATTTCCCTACCTACCTGTAACTTAGACATGCCCATATCCATACTAGCTCTTCGTAGAAGTTTCTTGATATCTTCTGTTAATTTCAATACTCGAGGAGACTCAGACGGACTCAAATCACTCTAGAATGAAAACAAATTGAATTGAATTAACCTTGTCTATATTATACTGTAAGTACTGAAATACTTACAGGGATTTATTCAAAAAGAAATTTTATTGATGATAATTTGTTGAAAAATAAACAGATTCTGACGTGACTTTGTGAAGATTCATCTTGAAAAATATAAGTTACTGGTGTTGTTTATATTGTCAGAATAGGACCGAAAAGTCCCTTGGATGGTAGCGCGTCTGCCTTGTAAGAGTTAGGTCACGGGTTCGATTCCCGCCCGAGCAGATTTTGTCCTGAAAGGATTCTACAAATTTGGCCATGCCTCGGGATAAACTAGCGGGATTCCGGAGCGAAGCGACGGAATTCAGCTAGTAAAAATAATAAACTCACCAACAGCTCATGGAGTTCTCGAACAATCAATGTCACCCCACCGTTCGTGAGAAAGGCCCGATGTAGCTTAACATCGTCCATCATCACGCTCAACTGTGTCAGGCAGGAGAATCGAACCTGCGACTCTTCGTCTGGAGAACTACCATGGGAACCGAGGCTGAGCAACTCTAGAACACGAGTTACCGAGGATTCCTGGAACAAAAGAAGAAGAAGAAGAAGAAGAAGAAGAAGAAGAAGAAGAAGAAGAAGAAAAAGTCCCACAAAAATCAGTTTTTTTTTTTCTTTTTTGGCTTTATGGTTTTCTAGACAAAATTTGCACCACCACTTTCGTGTTCCTGGTAAAAAGACCTTTAATTTGATATATAGGTCAGGATTCCTGTAAAAAAAAGTATTTAAACAGATTCTCTCCTCCTTGTAAGCGCTAGGTCTAGGGTTCGATTCCCACCCAGGGCGAAGTTCATCCTAAACAGATAAGGTTTGGCCTTGGAACGGCTGACTCTCCTATCCTGTCTTCCTTTCTCTCTTCGATTTCAAGACGATAAGACCTCCGTTCTTGCAGACCACACACACACACAGACACACGGACCAATGGCTGAAACTTTGGATTTAGGCTCTAGGGCACTAAAAACTGGCCATCGAAAATTTGACCCGATTACATTACTTTCCTTCCTATAGGATAAGGAAAGTAAAAATAGGCAAATAAAATAAATGAATGGAAGAGATTTGACAGAGGGAACTGTAACTGCTAAGGCCTTATCGTCCGGAAAGCAAAGAGAGAAGGAAGATAGGGTAGGAGAATGTCAGCCGTTCCGAGAACGAATCTTATCTGTTTGGGATGAATTCCGCCCCAGGCGGCGTTCCGAGAACGAATCTTATCTGTTTGGGATGAATTCTGCCCCCAGGCGGGAATCGAACCCGCAGCGATTTTTTTTTTTTTTTAATGATGTATTTTAATTTTTTACCTCATATACGTCCAACAGCAGAGAACTTCTATTACAGGGTGTAACGCAAAGATCAGATAGAACACTAGTGACTACTCCTGTATACCGGATGTACCAAGCAAGTCGTGATGTTGCTTCTAAACGTATGGAGGCCTCTTTGTGATAGAGGAGACATGCGTTGCTTTTGATCACCTGAAATATAGTATTGGTTCATGTGATGATAACAGACAGGAAAACCACAGCATAAGGGTTCATTGATAAGCTTGAGTGTAGGAACTTGTACTGTGTAATACTTGTAGGGAAGTATTACATCCTTGAACTATACTAGCTCTTCGTAGAAGTTTCTTGATATCTTCTGTTAATTTCAATACTCGAGGGGACTCAGACGGACTCAAATCACTCTAGAATGAAAACAAATTGAATTGAATTGAATTAACTTTGTCTATATTATACTGTAAGTACTGAAATACTTACTGGGATTTATTCAAAAAGAAATTTTATTGCTAATAATAATAATAATAATAAGACTCTTGAGTGGAAGGTAACCACTAGGTGAGGTTAACGCCGGAGGCGTTCTCTACCACCTAACCCTTAGAGCTCCATTATTATGTGGGATATATTTATTTATTTACGGGACTAACCCTTTATACAAAAGTTACAATAGAAAAAAATACACTAAAACTAAACAAACACAAACAACAATCAAATACAGTAGAAAAAAATTATAAAATGAAATATAAAAGGAAAGTAAAAAGTACCTAATAAAGAGTAAAGTAATAAAGAGTAAATTTAATTAATTAATTCGGACTTGGAATTTTTTTCCCCGACAAAAATAAAAGGAAAATATGCCTCAAATCTTTTTCTTCTTCCTAGATTTTTCGTATTTAAATAGGGTCGGCGTTTCTTGTCAGTCTCTTCCAGGCAGCCCTGTTATGTACCTCAAAATAAAAATAATTACATGTACTAAATAGGTGTATTGATTTCAAAACCACCCCACATTAGCTCTCATCCTTTTTTACCTGTAACCTAGACATGCCCATATCCCTGTTCAAATCTGGATGGGTCAGTTGCAAGATTTCCGCTCCCAATGCTTCATCACAATGTACTACTGTCTGTAGTAGACATAGCACAGGACTCAGTGTGTTTATAATACATTTCCCTACCTACCTGTAACTTAGACATGCCCATATCCCTGCTCAAATCTGGATGGGTCAGTTGAAAGATTTCCGCTCCCAATGCTTCATCACAATGTACTACTGTCTGTAGTAGACATAGTACAGGACTCAGTGTGTTTATAATACATTTCCAAAAATAGGTAAATAAAATAAACGAATGGAAGAGATTTGACAGAGGGAACTGTAACTGCTAAGGCCTTATCGTCCGGAAAGCAAAGAGAGAAGGAAGATAGGGTAGGAGAATGTCAGCCGTTCCGAGAACGAATCTTATCTGTTTGGGATGAATTCCGCCCCCAGGCGGGAATCGAACCCGCAGCGATTTTTTTTTCTACATTTCCCTACCTACCTTTAACTTAGACATGCCCATATCCCTGCTCAAATCTGGATGGGTCAGTTGCAAGATTTCCGCTCCCAATGCTTCATCACAATGTACTACTGTCTGTAGTAGACATAAAACAGGACTCAGTGTGTCTATAAGGTGTGTCCAGGTTGTCATGGTAACAGAGAGACGAGAAGCGAGGAGACATTGCAGTATGGACAAGGTGTGAGTACGAATCTGAAAACATGAAGAGTTTTTTTAATTTTTATTTTGTTGTCCAACGAATCCAGATTCGATTGATTCAAGTATCTGGATTCTTTATCAGCATCCAATATAAACCGAAGCCGCTTCACTGGATCAGCATCAGCACTCAATAGCGGATTTTTCCGGCAACTCTCCTTGTCGATAGGAACGCTATCTTGCGGATTTTCAAAGTAGCTCGGGTCTTCTTCAATCGTGTCGCTCTCTGGTGAGTTTTTGGCGTAACTTGAAGTCGTTCTTTGCTCAGTAGCGCTGCCTCGCGGATTTTTTCCGTAACTCGGTCCATCTTTTCCGATACCAACGCTGTTGTGGGGAATCTGTGCGTTAGTGTCGCGATCTAACGGAATATTCGTGGTACTAACACCGCCAGCGCTATGCCTTGAATTTTCTGGGTTAGTGTCACCATCTAACGGAATATTCTTGAACTGTGTAGAGTTTGCGTTTTGAGCCCGTTGTTTTCCGTTAGTGGCTCGATCTATACTTTTTTTTTTTATTTAACATACTTTTTTTTATTAACATTTATTAATTAATCCATAATCCATTCAATCCGTACTTACTTGGTAGGGTATCATGTATTTCTCTGATCGAATTTGCTCATCAATATTCAGTACACAAGACTCCAAACAATCCAATACATGCCGAGAATTCTTCACGCCCCCTGGCGGTTGTTTCTTGAACCCCGGAGTGAGTAGGTTTCGTACTCGTGTACTGAGGAGGGTATAGGTGTGGCGTTGTAGGGCGGGGTCAGAGCAGGACAGGAGAGACAGGAGAATCACCCGCGCATGCGCTAGGTCGTCGGGGTCCTCGAGAAGTCATCAGCATCCAATATAAACCGAAGCCGCTTCACTGGATCAGCATCAGTACTACCAAGCGGATTTTTCCCGCAACTCTCCCTATCGATGGCAGAGCTATCTTGCGGATTTTCAAAGTAGCTCGAGTCTCCTTCAAAGGTTTCTTCTCCTTGAATAGTGTCGCTCTCTCGTGAGTTTTTGGCGTAACTTGAAGTCGTTCTTTGCTCAGTAGCGCTGCCTCGCGGATTTTTTCCGTAACTCGGTCCATCTTTTCCGATACCAACGCTGTTGTGGGGAATCTGTGCGTTAGTGTCGCGATCTAACGGAATATTCGTGGTACTAACACCACCAGCGCTATGCCTTGAACTTTTTGGGTTAGTGTCACCATCTAACGGAATATTCTTGAACTGTGTAGAGTTTGCGTTTTGAGCCCGTTGTTTTCCGTTAGTGGCTCGATCTAACGGACTTTTTGTGGTACTTTGAGAATTCTTCACGAGAAGAGACACAATACTTCCCATTTAGGTGCTGGGTCAACACGAGAACACCAGAAAGTAACTGTGGTACTTTGAGAATTCTTCACGCCCCCTGGCGGTTGTTTCTTGAACCCCGGAGTGAGTAGGTTTCGTACTCGTGTACTGAGGAGAGTATAGGTGTGGCGTTGTAGGGCGGGGTCAGAACAGGACAGGAGAGACAGGAGAATCACCCGCGCATGCGCTAGGTCGTCGGGGTCCTCGAGAATACTGGGGGGGAGAAATGATCAGAATGAGGGTTAACAGAAAGTAAAGTAATGATAATGCTTATTTATACTGCTCGCATAGGACTGAAAAGTCCCTTTACTCCAGCAGTAGACTACTACTATTATTGTGGTCGAATTCTCACAATACATGCTTGACTGTGTTGATAGAACTGACATCATCCAGCTTTTTCATTACTATCTGCAACAAAAATGAGGGGGGGGGGATTTTTTAAGAGAAAAAACTACTCTGTAAGCTCACCCTACCTCTGGGTTCTAACAGGCTGCTGACTGAGTTACTATGAAACCAATAGGTACATAAAGGCACACTCTAATAAATATTAATAAAAAAAGAACCCTATCTGTTTAGGATCTCCAGGCTAACTAGGCTGGCAGATTCCTCTCTTAAGTTTTACCTTGATGATGAGCCCACCTCTCTGGCTGAGTGGTCAAGAGCACTGACTCTCAACCTGGAGGTGCTGGGTTCGAATTCCGGGCAGGGTGGAAATTTTCTGGCCGAACTTTTCCGTTCTTGGATAGGCATGGATGTAAAAGAGTGCCTTGAAGCAATACAAAAGAAGTACAAAGGTACAATATTCTCTTTTTTTTTACCTAAATAGGTATATTATTATTTACCTTGATGAAATCTGAATGCTGCAGGAAGTATTGACAAGGGTATGTGTGGATGAGAGTGGTGGTAAAATCAGCACTGGCTCTCTGCTGGTCTAAGGAATCATCAGAATCAAATCTTTGTTCCCACTCGGTCAACACTTGGATGTCTGGATCAGCAATGGGGTCTAGTGGGAGACGATAGGTGCTGAATAGCTCTTCAAACTCAGACCTGGAGAGGAAATTTTTTTTTTATAATTTTATATGTTTTTATTCTGATATTTAAAGGGTCTCTTAGCAATTTGTACCTAACAACAGAATTAAAAAATGAAAAAGGTACGAATCTGTGCGTTAGTGCAGGCCTGGACACCTGTCCACACATCCAGGCGTGGATATGAGAGGGGAGAAGAGACAGCTGAGAGAGAGGGAGAAGGGAGCGGATGAGAGAGTCAGCCAGGAGAAATAGTTGAACTTTGGTGAACGAGTCATGCGATCTGGGAAGAAAATTAAAAGAAATAATAGGGAAATCAATTTTTGAGTCACCCTAGTTAGCTTGGTTGGTAGCGCGTCTGACTTGTAAGCGTCAGGCCACGGGTTCGATTCCTGCCCGGGACGGACTTTATCCTGATGGGATAATGTTCGTTCTCGGAGCGGCTGGTTTTCTCCTATCCTGTCCTCCTTCTCTCTTCGATTTCGGGACGATAAGACCTTAGCAGTTACAGTTCCCTCTATCAAACTTGTTTTTATAAAATAAATAAATAAATGATTAATTCACCGGGTATGGAGTTAATATTCAAAGCTAACTTGAAAAAGTTCATACTGGATAATTTACGCAACTCAATGCAGTCGGAAAACTCAAGCGTGCCAGGAGGCGCGCAAACGTCAAGATTTCGCAAGGTCATTAAGGGTCACTTTGTATGGAACTTATCTTACCTGTGTGAACTGAGAGGCGCATAGTTCATACCAGGGCTGGGTCAGGGCTGGATATAGGTAGAACAAATCAGGCCTGGAAACTTGTCCACACATCCAGGCGTGGATATGAGAGGGGAGAAGAGACAGCTGAGAGAGAGGGAGAAGGGAGCGGACGAGAGAGTCAGCCAGGAGAAATAGTTGAACTTTGGTGAACGAGTCATGCGATCTGGAAAGAAAATTGAAAGAAATAATAGGGAAATTAATTTTTGTTTAGTCGCCCTAGTTAGCTTGGTTGGTAGCGCGTCTGACTTGTAAGCGTCAGGCCGCGGGTTCGATTCCTGCCCGGGACGGACTTTATCCTGATGGGATAATGTTCGTTCTCGGAACGGCTGCCTTTCTCCTATCCTGTCTTCCTTCTCTCTTCCCTCTCGGGACGATAAGACCTTAGCAGTTACAGTTCCCTCTATCAAACTTGTGATCAATTTCCATATTTCAATGATCTTTGGTACACTGGTAATGCCGCCACTGGTTGCTACTCGATTAAAGTAGCTTCCTACTCATATGTATGCACGACGTTGAATGCACCCCGAACTCAAAGTACTGAGCCGAAATTTTTTTTGACACCGTCGGGAATTGAACCTGGGACCTGTGGCGTGCAAGCCTAGTGTCTTTTTCTTCTTCCTCGCCTTATCCCGTGTTCAGACGGGGTCGTTGTAATCAATTTCAATGATCTTTGGTACACTGGTAATGCCGCCACTGGTTGCTACTCGATTAAAGTAGCTTCCTACTCATTTGTATGCACGACGTTGAATGCACCCCGAACTCAAAGTACTGAGCCGAAATTTTTTTGACGCCGTCGGGAATTGAACCTGGGACCTGTGGCGTGCAAGCCTAGTGTCTTTTTCTTCTTCCTCGCCTTATCCCGTGTTCAGACGGGGTCGGCGTTTTTCGTCAACCTCTAAATCAGCCCTAGCTAGGGTAATTGCTTTGGGCTGACATTTGCTTTTGGCTTCAAAAATTTACGAGTGGATGCCCTTCGCACTTAACCTTCGCTATTTCTTTAGTAAGGGAAATTTCAGACTGGTAGCCTTTCCGTTTAAAGTCCCCCAGCCAAACTCCTCTTTTTTTATTATTTTATTTTGATAGAGGGAACTGTAAAGGTCTTATCGTCCAGATTTTTTATTATTATTATTATTATTTTTAAAAATAAATAAATCTGATGGGAATCCCCGTAAATTTATACAAATAAACAAATAAATCTGCTTACTCATTAGATTTCTCACAGAGAGCGCTGAGCACGCTGGTCAAATTGGAACAGAACTGAGACCCAATCCGCGAGCAAGAACTCCACAATGCTTCCACACTTCTTATACATGTAGCCAGGGAGGTTATGATACGGGTGCATAGCTTGGTGGCTATTTTGATATGGGGAAGCAGAGAGTCGAGCAGAGAGAGGTAGAGAAATGGGATGGTGGTGGGGCAGTAGAGAAGGTCCGTGTTCTGTGAAATAAGAATGGAATAGAATATACTCCACTCCATTTATCCTGTCAGAATGAGACTGAAAAATCAATTTATTCCCGCAATCTAAACAAGGTGTTATCGTGTTATGTAGGTACCTATTTAGCGCAAAAAAAAAAAAAAAAAAAAAAAAAAAAAAATTTTTTTATGAGATCGAGAAAGGCTCTCGGTAGTTAGCACAGTGGACTTTGAATCTAAAGACCGATCACACATGATTGTCCAGACTGTCACACAGCCAGGTACTAACCATGCACAACTTTCTCAACTTCAGTGATCCATGAGGAATAATACCCGTCTGGTTTCAAGAGCCAAGCTCTTGAGAGTTTTTTTGATTCTCAAAAGGTTCTTAGCCCATGGGACCGAAAGAGCCAAAGGTATGAGATATCCAACAGCAAAAGGGGGGTTGAGAGGGCCTATGCTTTTCTTCTTACCTTCTTAGCCACCTAGGTACTATTGTTTTATTATCATTTCCCTTTTTTTCCTTTTATTACTGTTATCACTTTTTTTTAAATTAATCAGGGTGTTTATTTTGTAAAATGTACCCCCCATAATGTATCAAATATATAAGACCTTGGTTAGACTGTGGGGGAAAAGGGACTTTTCAGTACTATCCCAGCAGGATAAACAAGTATATTCTATTCTATGCTAGACAGCCAGTATTTCTACCTCTCCCTCTCAACCTCTCATTAGCATTCTTACCAAGTTTTTGTACAGGGATTTGCAGTGGATCATCCATTCTGGAGCGATTTGGATAGAACTAAATGTTATCACAGTGAATTGGGATTACTTTTACAAGATAAAACACCTATGTGGTCCATTCTTTGACTCGACTTTCCTTTTTCCTTTTGTACTTTGCATTTTCTTGATTGAACTATGCAGTTAAGTTAATGCAGTTTTGCAGTGGCAGAAATGCAGTGTTGTTTTTTTTTTTTTTTTTTTTAAGAGGTTTGA
>NW_007379750.1:38024-40219 GCF_000475195.1 Diaphorina citri | reverse complement strand
GTCCCCTGGACCCAATGTATAAAACGAGGGTAAAAAATTTCGCTAAGCTAATGCTTTATCGATCTTGTTAGGTACTTGCACTCATATGTACGAGTACCTATACAATTTGTTACTCTTGTATACGGTAACTTGACGTCCGAAGTAATTTAGACAAGTGAAGACCCCTCGGGAAAAAAGATGGGAGTCCAATTTTCAAAAAAAATGAGTTAGATACAATACAACAGTGCACAGTATTATATGCAGTGCAAGTATACAATGTACCTATACATACTAGCACACACAAAGTATGAACCAAAATATGTATTGTAACAAACCGCAGTCAGAACTAATCTCGGGTGAATGGGAAAACTACACAAGAAATGCAAGCACTTTCCTAGGAAAGAGTACTATGCAATTAAAACTGGAAATAAAGCTTTGTCTGATTATACAGATTAAAACGAAATGGTACCTTTTCTTCAACTCGGGATTCTCTATTTGGTATCATTTTCTGAAACGGCTTTAATTTGTGGTCTTTGTCACAATTGTGAGTATATGTGAGCGGATTTAAGAGTCGTGTTTTTCACAGTTTTCGGATCTAGGATCTTTATTTTCGAGTTCTGTTCACTCCGGATTTTCCACAGAAAGAAAGCACACAAACTAGAGGCATATAGGGTTTATGGAATCTGGATTGCAGAATCATTACAGATATCTAACTTGTATTTTGACTCCGTGTCCCAACAACCACTAGATTTAAGTACCTAAGCATCATTATCTGGTTTATACCTCTTTGGCCCTGGCAGGACGAATATTTTGCTCATTTAACACCATTACAATATACAAACATATCTATCATGACAGTTTTCGGATCTAGGATCTTTATTTTCGAGTTCTGTTCACTCCGGATTTTCCACAGAAAGAAAGCACACAAACTAGAGGCATATATTATAGGGTTTATGGAGTCTGGATTGCAGAATCATTACAGATATCTAACTTGTATTTTGACTCCGTGTTCCAACAACCACTAGATTTAAGTACCTGAGGATCATTATCTGGTTTATACCTCTTTGGCCCTGGCAGGACGAATATTTTGCTCATTTAACACCATTACAATATACAAACATATCTATGATGGTAGATGCATACATGCATCACATGTGTAATTACAATCTTGGCACACCCTTTGAGAGAGTGGATATATTGGAAAACGACGAATTCACCGCTCTTAACCCCCTGTATAAAGCCAAACTGCACTTGCTCGGAAATGTATCTGTATATTAATGTGCTAGTACCCCATATAGGTACGTGGGTAGCTACTTAACCCTACAGACGAGTATATCGTATATCACATTAGTATATTGTATGTACAGAGCTACTTACGACATTTTCAGCAATAAATCAAAATCCTAAACGTTATGCAAACTCTCTCGCTTCCATCTTTTCCTCTTCGTTACCCCACTTTCTCCTCCTCTCCTTCAAGTCCCTTCTCCATCTCGTCTACCTACATTCTCCTCTTCCTCATTTCACCTCCACCTCCTGCATTTGAGTTCCCCATTTCTTTCTTATTTCTTGTTCTCTGAACTTGGAGTACTTTCACATAACGGTAGATAAGTAAGTAAGGATAAGTAGATGTAATTCATGAACATGAGAGTGAGTGGGAGAGGAAAAAGAGAGAAGAGGGGAGGGAGGGGGAGTCTCTTTCACGTAGGGTGTACAAAATAAAATGAGGGTTATAATGCACCATGGTAATGCTAGTTATTCGGGGTGTCTTAACTACGTCTCAATACAAAGGAAAGGTGTAAAATTATGGCATGATTTATTTATTTATTCTTCCTAATAAAATTTATTTAAACTTGAGCCTCTGAAGAAAATAATGTACTTGAAAGCCTTGAATGCGAAATAAGTATACCTACATATCTATCTTCAAAAACAATGTAGTTAAGTACTTACAAAGAAGAAAAGAACTAAAATAAAATCGTTTAATGTTGCACCAAGTAAGCTTTTAACAGGCCATAACAGACTTTTTATTGGTTAGATAAACAATAATAGGTAAGTAAGCGACTTTAATGTCCGAGACATTTGCTGCCACCTAAACTTTTGTTTAGCTTTGTATCACGCAGATACCTTTGCAGAGTCAGGGAAAGCATTTTGTGTCAACATATCAGGAATGAACGTTCGAGAACAATTTGTTGATCATCAATTGGATTTGCAGCTGTACA
>NW_007379750.1:0-37313 GCF_000475195.1 Diaphorina citri | reverse complement strand
ACAATATCTCGGGAATGGTATGAGCTAGAGACTTGAAATTTGGTATGGAGTTTACAAATGTGACAAGGATGCAACTCAAAACGTTTGGTTGAGATAGGTGCTGCGGTTGGCGGTATTTTGACCGCTTTTTGACCGTTTTTTGGCGGTTTTCAGCTATACCGACTAAACGGTTAGAGATATTGTAAAAGTTAATATAGAACATAAAAACATGCATCATTCAATAGGATAAGGAAAGTCGTGTGATGTTCACACCAGATTTTTTCCGACATCAAATTAGGAGAGTCCCTCCCCAGATCTCGTCCATTCAGAAGTAAGATGACGTCATTGTACAGGGTGAATGAGGGACAATGTTATCCACTAGTTACAGTCCCATACTTATTACTCAATCCAATGCCAACCTCAGTGGTGTAGTGGTTAGCGCGGTGGACTTCGGATCTGGAGGTTGGTGGTTCGAGTGCAAGTCAAGCCTCGACTCATTTTAGGTTCTGTAATATCATTATCAACATCGTAAAGAGCAATTTTGATTTCATAACATTTGGATACACAATTTATTGTATATCTTCGGTCTTTTGGCACTATCATCATTTCGAATACATATAATAATTAGGAGACTCATACATCTAATTCTCGCACACATAACACACATTACACACCATGCAAGCGTGGATTTCAAACAAAAGGGAAAACAACTAAACAACACGCTAAATACAACAGTGCACAGTATTATATGCAGTGCAAGTATACAATGTACCTATACATACTAGCACACACAAAGTATGAACCAAAATATGTAACAAACCGCAGTCAGAACTAATCTCGGGTGAATGGGAAAACTACACAAGAAATGCAAGCACTTTCCTAGGAAAGAGTACTATGCAATTAAAACTGGAAATAAAGCTTTGTCTGATTATACAGATTAAAACGAAATGGTACCTTTTCTTCAACTCGGAATTCTCTATTTGGTATCATTTTCTGAAACGGCTTTAATTTGTGGTCTTTGTCACAATTGTGAGTATATGACTATATGTGAGCGGATTTAAGAGTCGAGTTTTTCACAGTTTTCGGATCTAGGATCTTTATTTTCGAGTTCTGTTCACTCCGGATTTTCCACAGAAAGAAAGCACACAAACTAGAGGCATATAGGGTTTATGGAATCTGGATTGCAGAATCATTACAGATATCTAACTTGTATTTTGACTCCGTGTCCCAACAACCACTAGATTTAAGATCTAAGTACCTAAGGATCATTATCTGATTTATACCTCTTTGGCCCTGGCAGGACGAATATTTTGCTCATTTAACACCATTACAATATACAAACATATCTATCATAGTTGATGCATACATGCATCACATGTGTAATTATTACAATCTTGGCACACCCTTTGAGAGAGTGGATATATTGGAAAACGACGAATTCACCGCTCTTAACCCCCTGTATAAAGCCAAACTGCACTTGCTCGGAAATGTATCTGTATATTAATGTGCTAGTACCCCATATAGGTACGTAGGTAGCTACTTAACCCTACAGACGGGTATATCGTATATCACATTAGTATATTGTATGTATACAGAGCTACTTACGACATTTTCAGCTATAAATCAAAATCCTAAACGTTATGCAAACTCTCTCACTTCCATCTTTTCCTCTTCGTTACCCTACTTTCTCCTCCTCTCCTTCAAGTCCCTTCTCCGTCTCGTCTATATACCATTCTCCTCTTCCTCATTTCACCTCCACCTTCTGCATTTGAGTTCCCCATTTCTTTCTTATTTCTTGTTCTCTGCACTTGGAGTACTTTCACATAACGGTAGATAAGTAAGTAAGGATAAGTAGATGTAATTCATGAACATGAGAGTGAGTGGGAGAGGAAAAGGAGAGAAGAGGGGAGGGAGGGGGAGTCTCTTTCACGTAGGGTGTACAAAATGAAATGAGGGTTATAATGCACCATGGTAATGCTAGTTATTCGGGGTGTCTTAAGTACGTCTCAATACAAAGGAAAGGTCTAAAATTATGGCATCATTTATTTATTCTTCCTAATAAAATTTATTTAAACTTGAGCCTCTGAAGAAAATAATGTACTTAAAAGCCTTGAATGCGAAATAAGTATACCTACCTACCTACCTACATATCTATCTTCAAAAACAATGTAGTTAAGTACTTACAAAGAAGAAAAGAACTAAAATAAAATCGTTTAATGTTGCACCAAGTAAGCTTTTAACAGGCCATAACAGACTTTTTATTGGTTAGATAAACAATAATAGGTAAGTAAGCGACTTTAATGTCCGAGACATTTGCTGCCACCTAAACTTTTGTTTAGCTTTGTATCACGCAGATACCTTTGCAGATAAGCTTTTAACAGGCCATAACAGACTTTTTATTGGTTAGATAAACAATAATAGGTAAGTAAGCGACTTTAATGTCCGAGACATTTGCAGCCACCTAAACATTTGTTTAGCTTTGTATCACGCAGATACCTTTGCAGGGTCAGGGAAAGCATTTTGTGTCAACATATCAGGAATGAACGTTCGAGAACAATTTGTTGATCATCAATTGGATTTGCAGCTGTACAAACAAACAGACATGTATTTTGTCTGGATTGGAATGTAACTGGAAGATGCCAGTGATTTACATAAGGCCAGTAGCTGGACTGCAATCTGACCTCATAGTTATCCAGCCATCACCTCATCAAATCTGTCAGTGAAGAAGTTAAATGACGCTGACGAGAGTAATTAAAGAAAGAAATGGTGAGTAAATAAAAGAGAAAGACTGCATAAGTATTTTAACATTGTGAATCTTAAATCAAACCGGGCATCTAAGCCATTCTGCTTACCAGCCAAATTGTACGAACTACAAATTCGACCTTGGGTATCTAAAGATTGCAGTTAATTTAATGCAAATGCATAACTAGACAACTTCTTCCAACCCTCAATTCTATCAAAACCTCTCGACCCCTATTAGAGGCACCACGCCGAGATGACAGACCTAAAAGAAAACGAACTAATCTTTGTTCATCAAATAACAAGAAGAACGTGAGGAAATCATTCAATTTTTACTTTGCTTATATAGAAAGGAAAGTAATGTAATCGGGTCAAAATTTCGATGGTCAGTTTTTAGTGCCAAAACACGTTTTGAGGTCCCTAGAGCCTAAATCCGAAGTTTCAGCCAATGGTCCGTGGAAAGAGTACTATGCAATTAAAACTGGAAATAAAGCTTTGTCTGATTATACAGATTAAAACGAAATGGTACCTTTTCTTCAACTCGGAATTCTCTATTTGGTATCATTTTCTGAAACGGCTTTAATTTGTGGTCTTTGTCACAATTGTGAGTATATGACTATATGTGAGCGGATTTAAGAGTCGAGTTTTTCACAGTTTTCGGATCTAGGATCTTTATTTTCGAGTTCTGTTCACTCCGGATTTTCCACAGAAAGAAAGCACACAAACTAGAGGCATATAGGGTTTATGGAATCTGGATTGCAGAATCATTACAGATATCTAACTTGTATTTTGACTCCGTGTCCCAACAACCACTAGATTTAAGATCTAAGTACCTAAGGATCATTATCTGATTTATACCTCTTTGGCCCTGGCAGGACGAATATTTTGCTCATTTAACACCATTACAATATACAAACATATCTATCATACAGTGGTACCAACGTACGGTTATTTAGTGCTTTTTCTCTTCTTTCTGTTTCGGATGGAAAAAGTAGGACAGTAGGTAAGCAGGCAGCGCTTCCAAAAGAGGTTTTGGTGGCTGTGCTTCCAGTACAATGAAGTAACATTAGCGATGAGTCGATGGGGGATTCTGGTGAAATGTCCTCTAATAACATGAGAGTTGAACACAAGCTCCTTCTTAGCCTTACCAAGATGACAAGATAGAAAACGAATGAGACCATCTTAATTTCAGAAGACCAACCGCCCAAATTGTGACCAACCTTGATGTTGTTTGTGGCACATGAAATAGTTAACTGCTGGAAGAAGGTCTTTTGTAAATAATAATAATAATAATAATAAAGAAATAAATAAAATGTAGGTAGTTAACCAGATCAATTGAAGTTATACTGATCGAAGATCGTTGGAAAATCCAACAATAAACTCCACAGTTATCTCTCTACCATTAGATATGAGAACTTGATCCTACTCTTTCCAACTTTCAAGGTACTCACCTCTCTTTTGTATCAGCCTTTGCATATAATAAACTCATCGTATCTTTTGCCATGAAATTTCAATGAGTTCAATTTAATCTCTCTTTAGTTTAGTGAATGTGCCTTGAGCACAATAATGATAATGAATAAATACAGCATTATCTCCTGCAATAATACCTTTCTTCTCTGTGTTGAAAATCCCTCCAGCAAATCAAGCAATCACCAGGTAATTTAATAAGGTGTTATACCTTTTGCCTTTGAAAGCTGATTTCTTGATTTTACTGTTGTTGGGTTTGTTAACATTGTGATTTTACCTGAATTGTTGAAATTTTCACTTTCCAGCAAAGGTCCTTGCGGGATTCCTGTGGGAGGATTTGACAGCGAGAGCTTATGAAGGGACACAAAACAATTTGAGTTAGCTAAACAATACCAAATTAACGACTAAAATGATCTAGTAATTAGTTTAGTGAATGTGCCTTGAGCACAATAATGATAATGAATAAATACAGCATTATCTCCTGCAATAATACCTTCCTTCTCTGTGTTGAAAATCCCTCCAGCAATTCAAGCAATCACCAGGTAATTTAATAAGGTGTTATACCTTTTACCTTTGAAAGCTGATTTCTTGGTGATTTTACTGTTGTTGGGTTTGTAAATATTGTGATCTTACCTGAATTGTTGAAATTTTCACTTTCTAGCAAAGGTCCTTGCAGGATTCCTGTGGGAGGATTTGACAGCGAGAGCTTATGATGTGACACAAAACAATTTGAGTTAGCTAAAAAATACCAAATTAACGAATAAAATGATCTAGAAGTTGAAAAATTGCCAAGTGTACAATCCACAGATAAAAGTAGTCACACTTGGAACTTACACTGCTAAAAGCTATGATGAAATCAACCAAAGGCGAGAAAAATAAACTCAACTCAAATTTCAATAAATTACACAGGGAAAACTGATCTAAAACCCAGATCAGCTGGGAATTTTTCCAAGATTTTCTGAATGAAAAGTTTCAAATAAAATCTCGCACACGTTCAGAAAATTTCAAAAAACTCTCACGGAAATTCTCGCGAAACAACTGACTTCACGGAATGCGACGTTACAACTGAAACACTGATACTGAAAACATTTTACATTACGCGGGACTGTGAAGCAAAGTCAGAAAGGAGTATCATAGAGCGCTGTACTCACTGTGGTGAACCGTTCGATATTGCGAAGAGGAGAGCATTTTTTGTCGAAAAAGGAGTGTACAGGGAGCACAAGGGCCCAGGGTGGCGGGGGTTGTTTTTCTCAAAAGGTCCTGTACACGTTATACTTCTCGTGTTTCCTTTCTGTTTCTTTTTCTCGACTTCTGAAGAGAAAAACTATGCGAATTTTTTATGCGTTATGCTTTGTATGGCGTCTTTTGCAAAGGCAGAAAATGATAAAATACCTGCTTTTTCCGAAGATGGATCTTGTCTCGTCCTACAAAAGCTGGTAAGCTAGCGCGTTTACGACACTAAATCGGCTGAATACATTCCGGGCACGGTGCGTGATGTAAAGCAGCGTCAAGTATGTTCGATATCTGGTGGTTGACTGCCGGTAGCTGTAGCTCCTATGATTATTTAGGTAATGTGCTGCTGACTAGTTAGGGGGCAATCTTGGGAGGAGGATGCTTGAATCTTGGGAGCTGTTTGAATGGTGAGTAAATAAAAGAGAAAGACTGCATAAGTATTTTAACATTGTGAATCTTAAATCAAAATCAAACCGGGCATCAAAGCCATTCTGCTTCCCAGCCAAATTGTACGAACTACAAATTCGACCTTGGGTATCTAAAGATTGCAGTTAATTTAATGCAAATAATGGTGAGTAAATAAAAGAGAAAGACTGCATAAGTATTTTAACATTGTGAATCTTAAATCAAACCGGGCATCTAAGCCATTCTGCTTGCCAGCCAAATTGTACGAACTACAAATTCGACCTTGGGTATCTAAAGATTGCAGTTAATTTAATGCAAATAATGGAAACATCTAATGCAAATTTATACCCGGAATCCCAGATCCTTCATTCCTTAAGGCCATAAATCGTCTTACTAGTTCCCCTTCCACTTTTTTCTCCATTTCTCCAAGACAGGCTATATTATTAGCCTGTCTCAATTTAATTTTTATTAATTTCAGACGATTTTATTAATGTTACAACACAACGCCTGGAAAAGATAATGAAAAGAAGTTCCAAACAAACAATACCTTGTACAAAGACCCCCCCGTTCTCCGCCATTCTTCAGTTACTCCACCTACTGTGCCCCCTCCAATTCTCTTTCGTCCTACTCTTCCACAGTTCCTTCACCTTACTAAACCTCCAAACCTCCCCTCCTTCTCCCCATGTGGGGGGGAGGGGTAGCATCAGCTATTCCACGGGTCCCACCAATGCACCTTTGCTAATTTGTTACTCAGGAATGGGGATGGAATTTTGAAAAACAATGAATGAAAGGGGAGGTAGGAGACAACAACATGAAGAAGGAAGAGGGGGAGGAAAATAATGGAAGAGGAGTACGAGGCAAGAGTGGAGAGGAAGGGAGGAGGAGGGACGATTGCGAGGAGGGGGAAGAAGGGGAGAAGGAGGAAAGGGAGTAAGAGGGAAGCGTGGGAGGCTTCAGGGGAGGGGAGTGGGAGGATTGTGGAGGAAGAGGCTGAAATACTTAATTAAAACGAAAATAATGGCAAGATTAATAAAACAAAAATTACTCTCGGAGCGTCGTTTGTCGGGGGTAGTGGCCATGACAGGGCTCTGTCAAAGCGAGAGAGTGAGAGCGCGAAATCATTAATCAAAATGTCCGCCCATATCTTTATCTGTTTCATTGTTTTCCCTCTCTCTCCCTCTACACCTGGCTCTCATTCCTAATACCGACAGCAAATTTATACAAAGGTTTCCCCCCTGTCTCTGTCTCATTTTGGTTTTACTCATCCTACTCTCTTTCTCGCGCGCGCTTTTTCCTTTACTGATTTCAAAGATCGAAGGTCTGCAATACAGTCATTAGGAAAACAGCTATTCTACAGGATTAGAAATTTCTGGTTCAACCATACCCATTGGTAGATAGATACGTATAGCTTTTGGTACCTTCCCACTGCCATGTTACTGACTCATAAAGATGTGTCATTAGGAAAACAGCTATTCTACAGGATTAGAAATTTCTGGTTCAACCATACCCATTGGTAGATAGATACGTATAGCTTTTGGTACATTCCCACTGCCATGTTACTGACTCATAAAGATGTAAACTTTCTCGCAATCGTGGTTAGACTATGATTTCTAGGTGTAGGTACACTTTACCTATGTAGGTACCTATACCTATTTAGATCAAAGTAAATAAAGATGTAAACTTTCTCGCAATCATGGTTAGACTATGATTTCTAGGTGTAGGTACACTTTAATTAGCCTGTCTCAATTTAATTTTTATTAATTTCAGACGATTTTATTAATGTTACAACACAACGCCTGGAAAAGATAATGAAAAGAAGTTCCAAACAAACAATACCTTGTACAAAGACCCCCCCGTTCTCCGCCATTCTTCAGTTACTCCACCTACTGTGCCCCCTCCAATTCTCTTTCGTCCTACTCTTCCACAGTTCCTTCACCTTACTAAACCTCCAAACCTCCCCTCCTTCTCCCCATGTGGGGGGGAGGGGTAGCATCAGCTATTCCACGGGTCCCACCAATGCAAGATCTTCAACTGTTGATGTTGGAAGCAAAATGTTCCTTGTTCCCGGCTTCTTCTTCTCCTTCTTCCTACAGAACACTATTATTTGGTTAAACCAAGGACCAAATAATATAAGTAAGGATCTTTTTGCCACAAATGCCACAATCTCCGACTGAAGTTGAAATTAAATCAAGCAGGTAATGGTATGTATGTACCTATCTAACTGCCATTGTCCTGGAAAACAGGAGTGTGCTGTTGTACAGGTTGTACATTTTCCTCTCTTATCTTTCCGCGTTTTCTCATTCTTATCAATTTCACCCCTCCTCACTTATTTAGTATCTTTTTCCCTTCTTTCAAGGCGTGGAAGGAGAAATGTCAACTCGCGAAAAGACACCCCAAAGTCCCCCCCTGTTCTCTTTACCCCCTACTTTCATTTTCTTTTTTCAATTGTGAAATTTTTCTACCTCTATGAAGAAAAGCTGGGACCCCCCTCTCCCCATTATGTTCTGTGAAAACTTGGGTGATAATGAATACCATGAATGAGGAGGTAGAAAGGGAGAGAAGGAAAGAGGAAGAGTGGGAGGGAGAAAGAGGAGAGAGAAAGGGGACAGAGCAGAGATAAAATTACTTTTTTTGCCGGGTAGCAAAGCCACATTCAAAATTGAAAAACATAGGTATATCCTGAATCTTTTTTTTTTTTTTTTTTTTTTTTTTTTTGCTTGGTAAACAATCCTACTCACAGTGGTACCAACGTACGGTTATTTAGTGCTTTTTCTCTTCTTTCTGTTTCGGATGGAAAAAGTAGGACAGTAGGTAAGCAGGCAGCGCTTCCAAAAGAGGTTTTGGTGGCTGTGCTTCCAGTACAATGAAGTAACATTAGCGATGAGTCGATGGGGGATTCTGGTGAAATGTCCTCTAATAACATGAGAGTTGAACACAAGCTCCTTCTTAGCCTTACCAAGATGACAAGATAGAAAACGAATGAGACCATCTTAATTTCAGAAGACCAACCGCCCAAATTGTGACCAACCTTGATGTTGTTTGTGGCACATGAAATAGTTAACTGCTGGAAGAAGGTCTTTTGTAAATAATAATAATAATAATAATAAATAAAGAAATAAAATGTAGGTAGTTAACCAGATCAATTGAAGTTATACTGATCGAAGGTCGTTGGAAAATCCAACAATAAACTCCACAGTTATCTCTCTACCATTAGATATAAGAACTTGATCCTACTATTTCCAATTTTCAAGGTACTCACCTCTCTTTTGCTAATAATAAACTCATCGTATCTTTTGCCATGAAATTTCAATGAGTTCAGTTTAATCTCTCTTTAGTTTAGTGAATGTGCCTTGAGCACAATAATGATAATGAATAAATACAGCATTATCTCCTGCAATAATACCTTCCTTCTCTGTGTTAAAAATCCCTCCAGCAAATCAAGCAAAATTACCAGGTAATTTAATTAGGTGTTATACCTTTTACCTTTGAAAGCTGATTTCTTGGTGATTTTACTGTTGGGTTTGTAAATATTGTGATCTTACCTGAATTGTTGAAATTTTCACTTTCCAGCAAAGGTCCTTGCGGGATTCCTGAGGGAGGATTTGACAGCGAGACCTTATGAAGGGACACAAAACAATTTGAGTTAGCTAAAAAATACCAAATTAACGAATAAAATGATCTAGTAGTACGACATTTTCAGCAATAAATCAAAATCCTAAACGTTATGCAAACTCTCTCACTTCCATCTTTTCCTCTTCGTTACCCCACTTTCTCTGTGTACAATCCACAGATAAAAGTAGTCACACTTGGAACTTACACTGCTAAAAGCTATGATAAAATCAACCAAAGGCGAGAAAAATAAACTCAACTCAAATTTGAATAAATTACTCAGGGAAAACTGATCTAAAACCCAGATCAGCTGGGAATTTTTCCAAGATTTCCTGAATGAAAAGTTTCAAGTAAAATCTCGCACACGTTCAGAAAATTTCAAAAAACTCTCACGGGAATTCTCGCGAATAAATCAAAATCCTAAACGTTATGCAAACTCTCTCACTTCCATCTTTTCCTCTTCGTTACCCCACTTTCTCCTCCTCCTCCTCCTCTCCTTCACGTCCCTTCTCCATCTCGTCTACCTACATTCTCCTCTTCCTCATTTCACCTCCACCTCCTGCATTTGAGTTCCCCATTTCTTTCTTATTTCTTGTTCTCTGAACTTGGAGTACTTTCACATAACGGTAGATAAGTAAGTAAGGATAAGTAGATGTAATTCATGAACATGAGAGTGAGAGTACTTGGAGTACTTTCACATAACGGTAGATAAGTAAGTAAGGATAAGTAGATGTAATTCATGAACATGAGAGTGAGTGGGAGAGGAAAAAGAGAGAAGAGGGGAGGGAGGGGGAGTCTCTTTCACGTAGGGTGTACAAAATAAAATGAGGGTTATAATGCACCATGGTAATGCTAGTTATTCGGGGTGTCTTAACTACGTCTCAATACAAAGGAAAGGTGTAAAATTATGGCATGATTTATTTATTTATTCTTCCTAATAAAATTTATTTAAACTTGAGCCTCTGAAGAAAATAATGTACTTGTTTTTCCAAGATTTTCTGAATGAAAAGTTTCAAATAAAATCTCGCACACGTTCAGAAAATTTCAAAAAACTCTCACGGAAATTCTCGCGAAACAACTGACTTCACGGAATGCGACGTTACAACTGAAACACTGATACTGAAAACATTTTACATTACGCGGGACTGTGAAGCAAAGTCAGAAAGGAGTATCATAGAGCGGGAAGGTAGACCAAAGATGGGATCAACAAAATTGTTCAAAAGTCCCTTCTTAACCACAGCACTGGTGTCGGATCAGGCAACTTATAGAGAAATTACGACGGGCGTTAAGCGAAACGATTATACCGTTTGAATATAATACGGGAAACGTATAATGTATCTGAACACCTCTATACCTACAGATATACAGAGGTACTTTCCATAGCTTGAACTCAAATGTTATTGGGAGAAAGGAGTATCATAGAGCGCTGTACTCACTGTGGTGAACCGTTCGATATTGCGAAGAGGAGAGCATTTTTTGTCGAAAAAGGAGTGTACAGGGAGCACAAGGGCCCAGGGTGGCGGGGGTTGTTTTTCTCAAAAGGTCCTGTACACGTTATACTTCTCGTGTTTCTTTTCTGTTTCTTTTTCTCGACTTCTGAAAAGAAAAACTATGCGAATTTTTTTATGCGTTATGCTTTGTATGGCGTCTTTTGCAAAAGTAGAAAATGATAAAATACCTGCTTTTTCCGAAGATGGATCTTGTCTCGTCCTACAAAAGCTGGTAAGCTGGCGCGTTTACGACACTAAATCGGCTGAATACATTCCGGGCACGGTGCGTGATGTGAAGCAGCGTCAAGTATGTTCGATATCTGGTGGTTGACTGCCGGTAGCTGCAGCTCCTGTGATTATTTAGGTAATGTGCTGCTGACTAGTTGGGGGTGCAATCTTGGGAGGAGGATGTGGATAATTGATTGATATTTGTCATGGGATTATCACCCGACTTCATCCTTGTGATTATTCTTTGACCTTCAATGTCTCTTTTATTATGTCCTCTAATTTCTTTCCTTGCGTGTATAGTGCTTTGTCATGTAAATATAACAAGCTTCATCATGAGTTTTCACATTTTTTGTCAATTCTTCCTTTGACATTTCTTTCTAATCTGTTCTTAACCTATTCTTTATGTTACGGTTTTCTTCAGCTCTGCTTTATTCTACTCACTATCATACCCCTTCTTTGTTCTGTCCGCTATTTCTCTATCTATTTCTTCTTTGTCCTTCTTTTAGTTCATACTTTTCTTTATTTCTTACTCTTTTCCTCTCTGCACTTGTACATTCGCTCCAAGTATACAACAATCGAAAAACCTCTGATTAATATTACTACAAAAAAAAGCTTGAAACCAAGAGTTTTTCTTCTTTTGATAATAAATAATACCTATATTTTCAACAATGAATCAAACTAATGACGCTTTTCATGAATACACAATCTACCTGCCATAGACGAAGGGAGGGCTGGACAGCTGTCAGTAATAGACAGGGCTGAGGATTCAGGTTTTGCCAAGGAGGTTCCATAAATACTCTGTGTGTGAGCTATGGTGGAGAACTTGAGAAATAGAAAGAAAACAATTTTATTTGGGGAAAAGTGGAGACAGTAAAATTTTAGAGATATACAAGCAAAACATCGTAGTCTGGCTGAGGGACTATAAACAGAGAGTAGATCAGCGTCTTGCTAGGGGACTATAAACAGTGAGCAGACGAGCACAAATTTTCCTTATGCTATAACAATAGCAAAGGTTGAGTGCGAAGAGCATACACTCGAAAAATTTTGTATAGCCAGAACTAGTTGGCCTCAAAGCGATCACTCTAGAGCTGATTGAGAGGCCGACAACAAACGCGGACCCCATATGAACGTGGGAAAAGACGAAGGAAAAGAAGAAGACAAGCAAAACATCAATGGACACATTAAACCTGGTAAGATAAATTCAAAGGAAAAAACGAGAAATTGCCACCAAAGTTTTGAGCCTGGTGGGAGTAATAGAGAACATTCATTGCTCAAAATACTGACATCAAAACAGCACGAGCAATAAGTGAACAGAGAGAAGAGCGAAATGAGACGGGAAAAAAGAATACGACAACAAAAAGAATGACAGATTCTCGTGTTTTGTTATTATAAATCTAGGTGAAAACGAAACAAAGAACAAAGGCAGAGTAATAAAAGAGAGGAAAGTAAAGGCAAACATCGCAGTATTGTCTTTTGTACTCAATGAAATGAGAATTGCAAGAAGGAACAATAAAGAGAAAATAGAACGCCGAGAGAAAGAAGAGCGAGGAAGAGAAAGAAAGGAAAAGGAGAGAGAGGGAGCGTAAGAAACGTAAACAATTGATTTGTTTGTTGTCATAGTCTTAATGAAAAGTCTTTTCAAAACGTAAGGAATGTAAAATGACAACAATGAGAGCATCATTAAAAATTATTCCTCAGCCCGAGCCGTTCCATTGGAGTACCCAGATTTGGCAACTCAGGCTAATTCCATCTAAACGTGGGCAGGTAGGTATAGACCATCATTAAAAATTATTCCTCAGCCCGAGCCGTTCCATTGGAGTACCCAGATCTGGCAACTCAGGCTAATTCCATCTAAACGTGGGCAAGTAGGTATAGACATCATCATTAAAAATTATTCCTCAGCCCGAGCCGTTCCATTGGAGTACCCAGATCTGGCAACTCAGGCTAATTCCATCTAAACGTGGGCAGGTAGGTATAGACATACCTATTTCATACCCTTTCTCACCAAAACCTTCAACGTCAGTAATGAGTGCCATATTACTAAAGCATACCTAATGTTTCGAGTATCAGCATCCCTAGATAGACTCAGCACAAAATATTATGTTACTTCCCACACACACGCAATTCTAGTGCCTGGAAATTTTTCATCCCCACGCAAGCATCCCTAGATAGACTGAACACAAAATATTATGTTACTTCCCACACACACGCAATTCTAGTGCCTGGAAATTTTTCCTCCCCACGCAGCTAGGGTACAGCATGTGTTTCAAGTTATGACATATGAAATATGATACTTAACCTAACCACACACATGAGGCCCGGGCATTACACATCAGAGCAATTGGGAACAATGAAACAATCCCAAACTTTTATTCCTCGCATCCTACCTCGTTTTGTCCCTCCCCAGATCTCGTCCATTCAGAAGTAAGATGACGTCATTGTACAGGGTGAATGAGGGACAATGTTATCCACTAGTTACAGTCCCATACTTATTACTCAATCCAATGCCAACCTCAGTGGTGTAGTGGTTAGCGCGGTGGACTTCGGATCTGGAGGTTGGTGGTTCGAGTGCAAGTCAAGCTATAAAATTTAGCGTATTGCATTAAGCAAGGAACGACATTTGTGACAAGCATTTATGCTAACACAATTAAAATTCCTTTTTTATAGTCAGCAGGAATTCCCCAAAATAAAATCCAGATACCTATTTGTATTTCCAATGGAATCAAACAACCAAAATAACTACTCTCGCCTGAGAATTTGCCCGATGATTAATTCTTTGTCCTAAAACCTGGCCTGATTTGTATTAAGACCACTTTTGATTAATTAACGAGGAAATAAGAAGGGTTGGTAGGGTAGGGATTATAGGGGTGGTAGTACAGATCTGATTAGTACCTACTACCTAAGCATTTATCACAGAAGGTGCTGGTAATATGGGTTCGATTCTCGACAGGGTCGAGATATTTTATCACGATTATTAATTAACGAGGAAATAAGAAGGGTTGGTAGGGTAGGGATTATAGGGGTGGTAGTACAGATCTGATTAGTACCTACTACCTAAGCATGTATCACAGAAGGTGCTGGTAATATGGGTTCGATTCTCGACAGGGTCGAGATATTTTATCACGATTTTTGGTTGTCCTTGATGGTATCTTGGAGTATGTGCTAAAAGTCTAGCAGAGGACTAGTCAGCAGGAATTCCCCAAAATAAAATCCAGATACCTATTTGTATTTCCAATGGAATCAAACCACCAAAATAACTCCTCTCGCCTGAGAATTTGCCCGATGATTAATTCTTTGTCCTAAAACCTGGCCTGATTTGTATTAAGACTACTTTTGATTAATTAACGAGGAAATAAGAAGGGTTGGTAGGGTAGGGATTATAGGGGTGGTAGTACCTACAGATCTGATTAGTACCTACTACCTAAGCATTTATCACAGAAGGTGCTGGTAATATGGGTTCGATTCTTGGCGGGGTCGAAATATTTTATCACGATTTTTGGTTGTCCCTGATGATATCTTGGAGTACATTAATCTGAGTAGAATGAACTGTAATAAAGTAACAAATACAACAGTTTGATTGATTAAACCAGAGAGAAAAAAAATCACAAGGTTTAGGACACTTATTGTGGAAGAACTCTATTACATATTCGGTTATTTCCCCTGATATAATATAAGGAAGATGCTTCTGCTCCAGGTAAGTTGGATTGGAAAACTATTTCAAGGTGGATCCGATATTGGTCCAGATTTTCCAATTTCCAAGAGCGTGGAATGAAAAATGTCTGAAATCTGGCGCTGCTAATGTTGAAGTATAAAACATAGATAGCTTCCCATCTTCTTTGGTTGTGGTACCTACAACATATTAGAGGAAAAGAAAAATGGCCGCCCCGATAATACATAAATAACAAAATCTCGCCTGAAAGGTTCCCTCTTCTGTACAATCCTAGTTGAGATTCCGAAAAACTAAAGTACAAAACTTAAAGGACAAATAGGAAATAGGTAAGTACACAGACCAAGGTTTGTAAAAAGTAATTGAAAAATCCTTTTGTTTTTGGCATGTGAAATGCAGCTATCAGGTTTTTCTGCCACGCCATTTCGCGGAGATTTCAACCAACTACGGTAATTGACTACACCCAGCCCGAATGTGGCAGGATAAAGTCAGCAGTATATCATTGCCCAGGCGTTCTACCGTCCAGATACCAACCACACACAACGTTGCTTACTTTCAGTGGTCCGTTGTATCTTTCTTTGTAGACACAGGTGGTTTGGCATTGAAGAAGCTGGATAGTGTACTTTTAGATACCTTTAGCTTTTGACTTTTTGTTTATAAAATATATGTGTTATTTTTCTTCGAATGTAGGTGGGCGAATCAGTGCCTGATCCAGGAGGTGCAATTAATATGTAGGCAGTCGAGTTGTAGGTACAAACCTCGTTTTACCTCAATACCAGCCAGACCTTTTTTCCTAATTAATTTTCCTCGGCTTAAAAAGTTTGGGTTTTCGGAGAATGTGAAAACGCAAGAAGAAAGTTTGCTCCGGTACCGTTAACAAGGTGAGTGCGGTACACCCTACCCCACCTCGTTTTACCTCAATACCAGCCAGACCTTTTTTCCTAATTAATTTTCCTCGGCTTAAAAAGTTTGGGTTTTCGGAGAATGTGAAAGCGCAAGAAGAAAGTTTGCTCCGGTACCGTTAACAAGGTGAGTGCGGTACACCCTACCCTTGCCTGCCCCATTCATTTTCTTTTATAGAAACCTAGCTGTTGTTGTTCCTCGCTTGATTGTTTTAGATTTCTTGTTTCAGTGTAACTTTAACAGTTTTGTGTGTGCTCGGGAATTTTCATTCCGAGACGAAAATGTTTGGGCGAGAACAATGCTGAATGCTGAAGAGAATTTCGCTGACTAAAAGTTATAGAAATGCATTGATTTGATTTCTATTGTGTGGATGTTCATTATTATGTCAGCAGATCTATCCAAAGCTAGTTACAAGCTTCAGGGCTGGGTGAAATTTTCAAGGGGGTTTTAGACAAATACCTACCTATTGGAAAGTTTTGATACTATCACAATTCCAGAAATTTATAATTTGTGTGCCTCTATTACCTATTATTTTATGTCTCTATTACCTATTATTTTATTTTCAACGCTTTCTATCCAAAGCTAGTTACAAGCTTCAGGGCTGGGTGAAATTTTCAAGGGGGTTTTAGACAAATACCTACCTATTGGAAAGTTTTGATATTATCACAATTCCAGAAATTTATAATTTGCGTGCTTATGTCTCTATTACCTATTATTTTATTTTCAACGCTTTGTGTCTACCTCATAAAATATTCGAAAGAAACAAACTTGTCAAAGCTCTCGGTAAAAATTAAATTAAAAACAAGTTGGGTATTCTAAGAAAAGCTAAAACTCTCTTCGATTGCTTCAGATAAGAACCATTGATTTTTAATGAAACTATACTTACTAATCTCCTGGATCTCTGACCACAAATAGACAGGTACTCTTCTGATAATCCACCCCTGTTGTTCATCTTCTGATGGCGCGGAGTTTGCCATTGTTTTGCAAATATTGTGTCTGTTTTTGTATTCCCTGCCAAAATTCAAATTGTAAAGGATAAAGTTAGTATTGTCCCTCATTCCTTGCGAGGTATCCTCCCTGCCAAAATTCAAATTGTAAAGGATAAAGTTAGTATTGTCCCTCATTCCTTGCTAGGTATCCCCCCTGCCAAAATTCAAATTGTAAAGGATAAAGTTAGTATTGTCCCTCATTCCTTGCTAGGTATCCCTTTAAATCCTCTATCCCTATTTTTTTCTTGTCCCTTCTATGCTTATCTCATAATGCGTTTCACCAAAGTTAACAAGATATTGTTCTCTTGTTTGAAATGACAGTTTACAATTTCTTCATTTTGCTTATCTAGCTATTATTTGTTTGCTCTTAAATCTCGAAATTAAATTGTGCTGACTAGTCTGTCTCCAATCGGACTCTCATTAGTAGATAGTAGACTATTCTATGTACCTTGATATATTTGTATCGAGCATTTTTCAGCATTAAGTCTACACTTCGGTCGATTTTTTTTGGACTTAGTCCGCTCTGCCTCTTAGCCATTCAATTGTAGTTTATGAAGTGTAGATGCAACTTTAGGTATTATACAACAATAAGTTGATAGGTATAAATGGGTCTACAAACTGCATTTGCATTCCCGAAACTCTATACTATAAAGCTTCTATGCTTATCTCATAATGCGTTTCACCAAAGTTAACAAGATATTGTTCTCTTGTTTGAAATGACAGTTTACAATTTCTTCATTTCGCTTATCTAGCTATTATTTGTTTGCTCTTAAATCTCGAAATTAAATTGTGCTGACTAGTCTGTCTCCAATGGGACTCTCATTAGTAGACTATTCTATAGTACCTCGATATATTTGTATCGACCATTTTTCAGCATTAAGTCTACCCTTTCGATTGACATTACCTAAAATACCTCTAAAGCTTTTTTTTGGACTTAGTCAGCTCTGCCTCTTAGCCATTCAATTGTAGTTTATTAAGTGTAGATGCAACTTTAGGTATTATACAACAATAAGTTGATAGGTATAAGTAGGTCTACAAACTGCATTCCCGAAACTCTATACTATAAAATTATAAAGCAAAGAATAGTACAGGATTAGCACCATCTACCTAACCACCCTGTACATTTTATCGTAACCTCAATTCTGATAAACCCCTGAGAACAAAAGTTCGCAAGCTATATAGAATAATCTATTCTGGTTTAGTTTTAGTTGTTTTCACCTCCGATTTCTCACCTCCCTTATCTTTATTGGGAATGAGGTACTTCAATTTTATCAGCCATGATCGTTCTCATTAGTGAGATTTGTTACTTTCTCGATAAACTTGATTACAGGGTCATCTTAAAGCGAATTCATGGTAGGTATTGACAGCCCCGCCACACATGGTATGGTCGCCAGGAGGCCCGACTTCCCCGAATATTTTAACGTACACCGGGCAAGAAAATTCCCAAACACTTTCGAGATACTCATAGCAAGTAGAGTAATTCGCACCTAGATAACGTTAATAAATTGGATAAGATAATATTATTTAATCCTTTAATATCCCAGCACTCAAGAAAATTCCCAAACACTTTCGAGATACTCATAGCAAGTAGAGTAATTCGCACCTAGATAACGTTAATAAATTGGATAAGATAATAGGTATTATTTAATCCTTTAATCTCCCAGCACTTTTTTCGTCCAAAACTTACGGATGTAGCAGTTACGAAGGAAACTATGGATTTCTGAAGAGACAAGTTTACTAGTGGACATCCGAAGAAGCATGCTCCAGTTAGTCTTGAAGTTTTTGCTGAAAGAAAAATATGGAATGTATAATTAAGTAGAGAAAGCTATGAAAAAAGGATGTAGCAGTTACGAAGGAAACTATGGATTTCTGAAGAGACAAGTTTACTAGTGGACATCCGAAGAAGCATGCTCCAGTTAGTCTTCAAGTTTTTGCTGAAAGAAAAATATGGAATGTATAATTAAGTAGAGAAAGCTAGGAAAAAACGTGTAATGATCTCTCAATATTGAAGTCCGAAATCATCAAAGAACAACACTCCTTTGCAAGAACATAATCTCAACTATGTAAGATAATAAGGGAAAGAAAAATTCTTGGAAGAAGAGAAAAAAAAATGAAAATCCGAAAATTAGAAGGAGCTTTAAAAAGAATAAGAACAAGGGAGGGGGGAAGGCAATGGATAAATAGGCAGGAAGAGAGGGGAAAGGGAGGCAATAGAGGGCAGGGTAAAAGAAGAAGGAACTTTTTTTTTTTAGCCCACCTCCCAGCGCCCCCCCCCCCCCCCCACTTGAATTTGCATTTCCAATTCAAAACAAGGGCCCGGCCTTTGATGACTCTTTTTTCATCAATATTATTGTTATACTGATTTTTAGATATTTTTTTAAACAGATTCCCAAGGCCAGCCACTCACTACCAGGTAGAAAAGGTCCGCCGCCACGGCTGAAAAGGTCCGCCTGTTTCAATATTTATTTTTTTTTCTGCCTGATAGTGAGTGACTGGCCCAAGACAGATTTAGCAGTATGTATTTGTTTTTCACTTAGTGAGGCAAAATAAGTACATATTAGGTAGTAGGTATCTTTTCACGAACTACATAATTGAAAATGTCTACTTAAACAATACGAGAAATGCTATTGTTAAAGTTGAATTTTCAGAGACAAATGTCTCCGAAAATTCACAGTACTGTTATTCGTAAACTTCTGAGCACTTCAATGAAAAAAACCCGAGAAGAAATCATTCAAAACACTTTGGTAGCTATATTGTGTTCACATAACAACCTCGAAAAATTTTCAAGTGTTTTCTGCCAATCTATAAAAAATGTATTTATTCCTATACAAATAAACAAAAAAATAAATATATTCTTCACAAACGCTCCAAGTTCGTTCCTTTAGATTTAGAAGAGCAATTCCCAACCTGGGGCCTCGGAAGGAAAATTGTTTCCCCAGTGGGACCAGGCTTATACCTACACAAGAGAAAATAATATACGGTGTTTGATACAGAGCCTACAAAAACTTAGTGCCTAGTTAATTACCATGTCACAGAAACCATAAAACCTTTAAAGTGCAATATTTAAACCAAAAGACATGTCACAAGCTAGAGGAAAAGATTTCAATAGATTAGCAACACTTGAATCACCACATCCGGCCCGTGTTTCTTGAAGATTTCGGCACAGAGGCCCGTGTTTCCGGGTGAAATTACTGACAACTTATAACTTATTGTTATTATCTAGACATGGAAGCCTTTCAGAATCTTTTCTCAAATGCCAAGTCACGGCAGATGGCAAAAGGTTGTGAAAAGCTGATCCATAGAAATACATTTTCTATACACTCTGTACCTACACGTTTGTTTTTCCTCCCAGTTTTGTAGTTTTTGTAAATTTAAGTCATGCACTCAAGTGCCTTTAAGCTGTAGCTTCACGTTTGTTTTTCCTCCCAGTTTTGTAGTTTTTGTAAATTTAAGTCATGCACTCAAGTGCCTTTAAGCTGTAGCTTTCTCTCTCTCTTTCTCGCTTTTCTTTCCAAGTACATTATTGGCTTGATTAGAGAGAGAAAGAGACTTCTTCCTCCACTTTTTTTTTCTCTCTTTCTCCTATACATAATTTTCTTCTTGTTTCACGGTTCACTAGATTTTTTTTCTTCCCCTCTCTTGTTCCATATTTCCTTTCAAACTCTCACGAAAATATACTTCCTTTATTTCTCTATCTACCTTTCTTATTTTACACGTTTGTTTTTCCTCCCAGTTTTGTAGTTTTTGTAAATTTAAGTCATGCACTCAAGTGCCTTTAAGCTGTAGCTTTCTCTCTCTCTTTCTCGCTTTTCTTTCCAAGTACATTATTGGCTTGATTAGAGAGAGAAAGAGACTTCTTCCTCCACTTTTTTTTTTCTCTCTTTCTCCTATACATAATTTTCTTCTTGTTTCACGGTTCACTAGATTTTTTTTCTTCCCCTCTCTTGTTCCATATTTCCTTTCAAACTCTCACGAAAATATACTTCCTTTATTTCTCTATCTACCTTTCTTATTTTAATCTTTTCTCAGTCCTAATGGCCATTTATTAAACGGATAGACACAGAGAAAGTTGAAAGTAAAGTGAAAATAAATGAGGAGGCTCTGTAGAAGGTGAAATTGAGAAGAAGAGAGGTATGAACGGGATAAAAAGGAATGAAAAACGGAGAAGAGTGAACTATGAAGTCAAAGAGGGAAGGAATAAAGCGTGTGAATCTGTGAAGGAATTAATGTTTTCCCTAACAGATAACAATTAATGTTATTGGCCACAGAATTACTCCCCTGAAGTCCTCCTGGGAGCATACAATAACACTTCAAGGGGGAAAGTACCTAGCTATAATTGGCCATTTATTGCTTTCGATGAGCGATGGCAACTTAATGAGGATGGATAAGACTTTATCCTCCATTCCATTCTTCAACAAAGAGGTTGGTTTTCTCTCTTCCTTCTTCTCCCTTTCTCAATGTTTCTCACTTATTTCTTATTCTTTTGACATAGGAATTACGAATAGCAGAATCATCGAACAGAAACACTCCTTTGTTTTTAGTTTCCTAGAACGACAGAATCTAGTCAGAGGAAAAAGACCACGAGAAATAATATCAGCAGAAAAATGGAAATAAAATGAGCATAATTTTAATAGAGAAACAGGAGGAATGGAAAGAGATAGATGTAGCAATGAATCTTAAAAGAATGGAAGCAATCAAACATATTTATCACAGACACGGTTAAGCAAATACAAAAACAGATTTTCTCAATGTTTCTCACTTATTTCTTATTCTTTTGACATAGGAATTACGAATAGCAGAATCATCGAACAGAAACACTCCTTTGTTTTTACTTTCCTAGAACGACAGAATCTAGTCAGAGGAAAAAGACCACGAGAAATAATATCAGCAGAAAAATGGAAATAAAATGAGCATAATTTTAATAGAGAAACAGGAGGAATGGAAAGAGATAATTAGATATAGCAATGAATCTTAAAAGAATGGAAGCAATCAAACATATTTATCACAGACATGGTTAAGCAAATACAAAAACAGATTAACTAAATACTAAAGCTCCCATGCTACTGTAATCTTGAAGATCCACAAAGGTTCAAATCCATGTAAAAAAGAACTCGAAAGAGAATGGAAGCAATCAAACATATTTATCACAGACACGGTTAAGCAAATACAAAAACAGATTAACTAAATACTAAAGCTCCCATGCTACTCTAATCTTGAAGATCCACAAAGGTTCAAATCCATGTAAAAAAGAACTCGAAAGAAAAAAAGGTACCTAATAGAGATGAGAAGAAAAACATCTTTCTTCAAGTGGAGTGGAAAGAAAAACCAATTATCAATAATTAAAAAATGTGAAGGAAATACCAACAGGAAACGAAAATGAAGGAAATTGAAAAGGAAAGAATTTGTGAACTTCAAAGTTAAAAGAAAGCTACGCGGGAAACTTCATAAGCAAAGTACTAATAATAATTACAGAGGTCCAAAGAGAAGAAAATTACTTAAATGTAAGAGAGAAAAAAAACGAATAAGCATGAAATTGAAAATCTCATTTTTTTCTTTGCTTTATTTGAGAACATTTTTATTTCTTCGAAAATATACTATACAGGGTGTTCAAATCGCAGAGAAAATGAGGTTACAATGATCACCCTACGCGGGAAACTTCATAAGCAAAGTACTAATAATAATTACAGAGGTCCAAAGAGAAGAAAATTACTTAAATGTAAGAGAGAAAAAAACGAATAAGCATGAAATTGAAAATCTCATTTTTTTTCCTTTGCTTTATTTGAGAACATTTTTATTTCTTCGAAAGTATACAGGGTGTTTAAATCGCAGAGAAAATGAGGTTACAATAATCACCCATCTAGAGGGTTCAAAATATTAGGGTTAAGATAATTTCCATCCATGGTATGGATGGAAAAGCCTTTATAAATGGTAGGTATAGCGTTATTTTGTACTACATTAAGTAATCATTCTAAGTAGATTCTAAAATAATAATAGATAGATAATATAAAAGTGTCTCATTTTCTATCTCTTTTCCTACAGGTAGATATAGGTCCTCTAATACATACCCATTGTCACATAGCGTGTACAATGTACAATTAATATACATACCTAATCTCAAGTGGTCCGCGAGATTTTTGGTTTATCAATAGTGGTCCGCCAATTCTAAAAGGTTAAGAACCCCTGATCTAGAGGGTTCAAAATATTAAGATTAAGATAATTTCCATCCATGGTGTGGATGGAAAAGCCTATATAAATGGTAGGTATAGCCTTATTTTGTACTACATTAAGTAATCATTCTAAGTAGATTCTAAAATAATAATAGATAGATAATATAAAATAGGTACATATAAAATAGAAAATGAGATTCTGAAAAAATAATGATGAATTTTGAAATCCATTTTTTTTACAACTAGAGGAAAAATGTCGACCTAAAAAAAGAGGCTAGTAAAACTACTCTATAATAGGCACCATACAATACCAAATTAGGTAATAAAATACCTACTCCACTAAACACAGACAGTAAATGAGATTCGGTAACTTGTCCACATAAAATCTGAAGTTATTGACTAAAATTTGAAAACTCAGAAAGACACGAAGAAATAGTTTAAGGGATAAAGAAATAAAAGATGACTGTCAGGCAAAATCGACTCTCAAGACACCTAAACTAATAATAAGCTAATAAGTAAGACAGTCATATATGTACAACTTTTGGAGAACAATAAATTTCATTTTACACCAGAGGATTCAGCCCGAGACATCAGCCTAAACTTTTGAACGAGATCATTGATTAAAAATATAAAGAGATCAATAGGACTAATTTATCAAACCTCTTTGAACTAAAACTGAACGTCAGACTAACAGGGTTCAAAACCATTTGCATCAAGACCTTATTCTTAGAACGTACGGTGTTGTAGTTCACAATCATAAAGGCAGGTATTTAAGAAATTTGGAACAAATTTTCCAAAATGACCTACAAACTCATACTAAGAGAATATTCCAGGAGGCAACTTTTGTACTTCGTAATTATGTAGCAAATATTTTGAAATAAAAATTACGTCATTGGGCTACTAATATTTCTCGATTTGTACTATTAATAGCTAATGCCCAAAACCATGATTTCCTCTATATTCTATAACATTATTATTACGCCATGGCTATTGCAAATTTGTCAAGGGCAAAGTCATTTATGGAAATCTACACAAAAAGCCCACTCCGAGGCTTAGGTGTTGGAAGATGACGAAATTGGTTCATTTCCAATAAAGATAGAATAATTCTAAGCAGTAGGATACTAAGAGTTATTCCATTTGAATCATTCATGTACTGTATTTAAATACTTAGTTACACATAATGTATTTCAGGTAGGTATTACTTTTTAACAGGTAGGTATTAATTAGATATTGCATATTTGCAGGAAATAAACTGTACCTAAGTAGGTACTTGGCAAACATGATGCAGGTATACAACAAAAAAGAACTAATCAAAGTTATGTCGTGTTAGTATCTAAGAAATTTTCCCAAGTATTTTAGGTACCTACATAAGTAGGTAGGTATAAAAGCTACTTTCTGTCAGATATCTAAGTAAGTAATGCAGAAAAAAATCACCATCCCCTCAAAATTTCTTTCTCTCCCTCCCTCTTCACACTAAGATTTTTTTCCCCAATGAGCACCTAAGGAAGCCTCATGCAGATCTTTTCTATCACCATTTTCCTCACTTCGATTCAAAGGTTCGTCCACAAAGTACTGCTTCGGGTCACACTTGGCCGTCTTGTGTTCTCCCTTGTCGTGGCATACGATATGGACGAGCTTCAAGTTGGCCGTGGTGAATAGGAGCCGATAAAAGTAGGCGTGGTTAAAGTGAGAGGAAGGACGCTGATTGGTCGCTAGGAGAGAGGAGGCTTCCAGTATGGAGGGAATGATGGAGCGGGACCGCTCGATCCTGTGAGAAAATGAAATATTGGAACATCAGAACTCGAGAAAATGGAATATGTAGCTAAAAAAGTCAGCTGTTCAGATCATAATACTTGACACTACTACAGCGATCTTAAAGGACTTGATGGAAGACTCGGTAACTCTGTGCAGGTAGATTCTAACTATTGGGTTGTATGGAAAACGAAATATTCGTTTATAACCCAAGAGGTCTTAAAGAATTCAATTGTGTTAAGCATTAATGTTTGTTTCAAGTGTGGTTCCTCAAAACAGATTATGTTAAATTTTATGACGACTAGGACTTAACCTACTTGAAAGCAACAACCTCTACTAGGACTTGTCCTTACTCTGCAGAACACAATTCTACCACGCTACCCATTACACTCAAGCTGGTCTTACCAGTGATCCAAATTCCACGTGGAAAACACAATCCTCGCCTCTCGACTCTGATACGGATTGATCCGATGTAACGTCAGCCTATCACAACTCTCCCTATTCCAAGCTCCCCGACACAGGAACTCCCCTCGCTTATCGCACAAAGCTTCCTCGTGAGATCGGTCAAAGTATCGGCCCAAACAATCGTCCTGCTTGAGAAGCGATGAGAATTCGCTGAATATGCTCTCGATGATGAATCGGATGTGTTCGTCAGATTCATATGGCGGCGACTTGCGAATGTCGGAGCGACTTTTGTACAGATAGCCGCGAATCCGTTCCTGACTCCGCTTGAACATGAACGCTTCCTTGGTTCGCGCGTTGGTTTCCAGCCCTGATGGAAATCGGAGGGTCTATGTTATATTATTGTTTTGGAATCATCTAGGTGCTAGTACTTATCCTACTAGCAACATAAGCCTATACAATAGGCCTAGGGAAATAACTTTGCCCACCCTATGTAACGTATTTCAACCACAAGACAGCCTTGTTAAATTTACCTTTTACCGAATATCAAGTCTACGGTTTAGGGGGAGGAGAAAAAACTGATGAAGCTTTAGATCGGAAGAGCGGTTCAGCAGGAATCCGAACCCAGGGCCTCCAGTTTACCAGGCCACTCACCTGTGAACCAATCAGGATCTTCGTCTCGAGAACTAACTCCTGTTTTGTCATCCTCTTCCTCTCTCCTGGCATTCACTATATCCGATTCATTCAGTTGTCTTAGCTTCTCCCTTGATATTTATGATCGAAAGAATTTCTGCACAGCCTCCCCTTGTTCGAGGAGATCTATGTTGAACCAGCGCTTCAGAGTGGAGTAGATGAGTTCCGCGCCTGGTCGAGAGATAAACGTAGAAAGGATTATTTCAGTTGTTTTTAAGTTTGCAAAATTGTTTTTGTTTTTTTTTTTTTGTCAAAAAATTGTAGTCAGAAAATTATCCCCTATTTTGAGGGGACCTCGAGCGTCCAATGGGGCTTAAGAATTTCAAATTGTCCGTCCGGCCGTCCGTCTATCTGTCTCTCTGTCCCTCACTTACATACGTAGATTACGTTTCATAATGTTATGCTTCACGAATATTAACAGACCTGTGTTGCACAGGATAAAATCAATTATATCAAAATTATTATAGGAAATGTCACCTAGCGGAATGGTAATGGTGATTTCGTCAGTCATTATTGGTAACGTACAGGTGTGACTACACTGCGTGAAATAAGTGCAACATGTAAGCTTCGTTTATTAGGATTTATTTTAAATCAGATAACAGGACTCGGGTTTCTATCAGATATCAGTGACATGGGGCTTAAAGTCTTAAACCCTACTTTTACTAATAATAACATAGGGACTTAAAGTTGGGTTTTGAGTAGGAAACAGCCCATAAAATATTTTACTAACATAAAATCCTCTCAAAAGTGTTCAGTTTTGACGAAGTTTGGCTATTAATTAGGGAAATAATGTTGTCTTTACCCTTACTCCAACAATAGTTTAAGAAGGCATCCCAGTAGATTCTAGGTAACTACAATAACGACTCGAAGTTTTAACCCATGATTTTTTTACTCCCTAGGGTCTTATTAGCCATTCTCGTGGTTGCTATTCTCTCCCTTACTGCTCACTTCAGTCAATCATCCCGTCTCACTGAAATTTTCAACTGGAAACAAGTGGACTTTGCGTTTCCCAATGAAGAAGAACGTCGTCTAGCTCAAACCAGAGGGCAATTTGTCGCTGAAAACTGTTTGCCCGTGAGTTTGGACAAATGGCACGATCGACTTTTCTTAGCAGTACCCCGCCATAAGAACGGAGTGCCTTCTACTCTCAACTATGTCATGTTGCCAAGTAAGTTCAATTTGTTACTGCACAAATACCACAAATGGTAGGTACTTACATGTTCATTCCAAATACCACAACTATTTCTAGTAGCTTGGGTGCTGTATCAGCACGAAATTAATCTTTAACAACATACGACCATAATCCAGAGTATTGATGATCTTGATGCCTTTTCCAATGATTAATACCTTATTCAATACATCTGACTCATGATAATGAAGCAAAAACACTGCCCTCTATATCTTTTCCCTCAGACAGCAATAACAAGAACAAAAGCATAACTTCTCCCATTTTAATGCCTTACCCGAGCTGGGAATCGAACGTACGCGAAGCCCGCAACTTAACCTCCGTGGTCAAAGTCCAATCAGACCCGTGTGATCGCCTCTGGGCCCTGGACAGTGGTGTGGTCGAAGGCAAAATGGAACAACCGCCCTCAGTACAAGTGTATGACTTGAGACAGCAAATGCAGATACGGTACTGATACTTTCATGATAATATATTGACAATTTTTCCAATAATAACTACATTTAGATTGGATTTCACCAATACTTTTTCAGCCCCTAGGAGGGCCATTAAGCTAACAGTCTGTTAAGTTCCATTTGATTTGTGTAGGCTTAACGGGGGGCTGCCGGCTGTCAAGGTAACACGCTGTTAGGGTCTAAAAAGAAGGTTGGTGAAACCTGAACTTAGTTATTCGAAAATAAGTTTAGTAAATTTTAAATTACTTTTTTCTGTAGGTGGAAAGGGTCTAAAGAGAATAATCAAAAGAAATAATGAGCGTAAGGGGTTCGGATTGGAAGTTAAAACCAATTTCATTGGGTAACAAAATTTGATAACTGTGTTATACTGTGTTAACCGTGTTATCAAATTTTCCTCCACGAAGAAGACTTGAATTTTCACAATCCACAACTCGGTCCTTTCTCAAACTATTCCAACAGATAATATTTCATCTGTATTTATATTCTTCCAACAGATTCTTCCAGCTGAAAGAGAAGACCGACTATACGGAGGAGTCCAAATTTTCCAACATGGTGGTTGATGTGACCTCGGCCAATTGTGACAATGCTTTCCTCTACATAGCAGATTCTGGACATAATCACATTGTGGTCTATAACTACAGGACGAATGACAGTCACATTATTCATCACAACTATCTGCATTTTGATCCACTATTTGGTGATTTCACCATAGGAGGTGAGTATTCAGAGTGTCAATGTCTTTGGAACCTTCTGGTTCTTCATATCCTGTTTATTTTCATCCAGTGTTCACAAACTGTAAATATTAGACACAAAACAGATGTTTTTTGTGTGATATCTATGATATACTTATTTGTTGTGATAAATACACTATAACAACATGAGGAAATATGATTTCCCATGATAATGATATAAAGGTGTGTCAATTAACACCATTTATACCTTCAGCCCCTAGGAGGGCCATTAAGCTAACAGTCTGTTAAGTTCCATTTGATTTGTGTAGGCTTAACGGGGGGCTGCCGGCTGTCAAGCTAACACGCTGTTAGGGTCTAAAAAGAAGGTTGGTGAAACCTGACCTTAGTTATTCGAAAATAAGTATAGTAAATTTTAAATTACTTTTTTCTGTAGATGGAAAGGGTCTAAAGAAAATAATCAAAAGAAATAATGAGCGTAAGGGGTTCGGATTGGAAGTTAAAACCAATTTCATTGGGTAACAAAATTTGATTTGAAATGTAAAATGTAAATGTACATTTTACATTTTGCATTTTGCATTTTCCATTTTGCATTTTGCGGTTCGCACATCTCTGGTTAGTTGGTGAAACCTGACCTTAGTTATTCGAAAATAAGTTTAGTAAATTTTAAATTACTTTTTTTCTGTAGATGGAAAGGGTCTAAAGAAAATAATCAAAAGAAATCATGAGCGTAAGGGGTTCGGATTGGAAGTTAAAACCAATTTCATTGGGTAACAAAATTTGATAACTGTGTTATATTCTCAAACTATTCCAACAGATAATATTTCATCTCTATTTATATTCTTCCAACAGATTCTTCCAGCTGAAAGAGAAGACCGACTATACAGAGGAGTCCAAATTTTCCAACATGGTGGTTGATGTGACCTCGGCTAATTGTGACGATGCTTTCCTCTACATAGCAGATTCTGGACATAATCACATTGTGGTCTATAACTACAGGACGAATGACAGTCACATTATTCATCACAACTATCTGCATTTTGATCCACTATTTGGTGATTTCACCATAGGAGGTGAGTATTCAGAGTGTCAATGTTTTTGGAATCTTCTGGTTCTTCATATCCTGTTTATTTTGATCCAGTGTTGTCTTTTGTGTGATATCTGTGTGATATCTGTGATATACTTATTTGTTGTGATAAATAGATTATAACGACATGAGGAAATATGATTTCCCACACATTATTCATCACAACTATCTGCATTTTGATCCACTATTTGGTGATTTCACCATAGGAGGTGAGTATTCAGAGTGTCAATGTCTTTCGAACCTATTGGTTCTTCATACCCTGTTTATTTTGATCCAGTGTTCACAAACTGTAAATATTAGACACAAAACAGATGTTTTTTGTGTGATATCTGTGATAAACTTATTTGTTGTGATAAATACATTATAACGACATGAGGAAATATGATTTCCCGTGATAATGATATAAAGGTGTGTCAATTAACACCATTTATACCTACCTACCTAATAATTTACCCATCCCGCCCCTGATCACAGGCGTCAATTTCCAGTGGCAAACAGGCATCCACGGCATGTCCCTGTCACCTCTAACAAGGGACAATTTCCGCGTTATGTACTTCCACCCTCTGGCATCTACCACGGAATTTGCCGTCACTACCAAGGTGCTCCAGAATCGGTCTCTGGACTTCAGCCGGAGTAACTTTGACTTCAAGGTCATGGGCTCACGGGGTACAGGGTCTCAAAGTGGGGCCTCAAGTTTGGACGAAGAGACCGGCGTCATTTTCTATGCGCTACTTGTTAAGAGTGGTGTGGGATGTTGGAATACGTTCAGGTAAGAGGGGATGTCTATGATCAGATATTCAGTTATTCACACAAAGCACAACACTGACCACTCCTTATTTTCATACAGAAAGAGATAACAATAAGATGGAAATTGGTCCAATAAAATTGATCAATCAAATAGAACTCGGAGGGATAAACATGAAATACCTTTCTAGGTCCCATCTATAGAAGTATGATTGCCCATGTAATGACCTAAAGGGGTTTCTATGCTTATTCTACGTTCTATTTCCAGGGGTGAAGAATACAACGAGAAATCTATGGGTCTAGTTGCTGAGGACAATGCTACCCTCATCTATCCTAGTGACATTAGAGTGGATCGAACCGGTGTCCTCTGGGTACTGTCCAATAAATTACCGGTCTTCCTCTACTCTAAGCTCAAACCAGAAGATATCAATGTTAGGATCTTCAAAAGCACTGTACGCAATGCCATCAAGGGAACTGTGTGTGATGAAATGTAGCCCAAAGAAAGAGGGGAAGATGACAAAAGTGGTTCATTTCCAATAAAGATAGAATACTTCTAAGCAGTAGGATACTAAGAGTTATTCCATTTGAATAATTCACGTACTGATATTTAAATACTTAGTTACACATAGTGTATTTCAGGTAGGTATTACTTTTTAACAGGTAGGTATTAATTATTAGATATTACATATTTGCAGGAAATAAACTTTACCTAAGTAAGTAGGTACTTGGCAAACATGATGCAGGTATACAACAAAAAAGAACTAGGTAACCAAAGTTATGTCGTGTTAGTATCTAAGAAATTTTTCCAAGTATTTTAGGTAGGTACATAAGTAGGTATAAAAGCTAGGTACTTTCTGTCAGATATCTAAGTAATGTAGAAAAAAATCATCATCCCCACAAAATTTCTTTCTCTCCCTCCATCTTCACACTAAGATTTTTTTTCCCCAATGAGCACCTAGTATTCAAATAGCTATATTTACCTGTATGTTTTTCTCCTGGTGTCTGTATCATGAGAACACTTTGGTTGGGAATGGTTTGGAAATATTCCTCCGATTCTACCAAGGTACCATCTAACAGAACCAGCTTGGTAGAACTTTTCTTCATCTGTAGGATAAAGAAAAATGTTTAATGTTAGAATCAGAATTTTCATTCCGAGACGAAAATGTTTGGGCGAGAACAATGCTGAATGCTGAAGAGAATTTCGCTGACTAAAAGTTATAGAAATGCACAAAATATATGTGTTATTTTTCTTCGAATGTAGGTGGGCGAATCAGTGCCTGATCCAGGAGGTGCAATTAATCTGTAGGCAGTCGAGTTGTAGGTACAACATACCTTACCTACCAAGTAGAATGTTGAATTGTTCCCTGCCTAGATTTTGAAAATTCCAGCTTTTATGCGTTGGAGTACCTACTGTCCGATATTAGGTATCTTCTTTCTTCAAATCTTTTTGGTAAGTAATAAATTTCTTCTTTATTTCTTACGATTCTCATGAAGGATCAAGAAAATAAACACCCTAAAAACTACACGTAGATCCTCGTACATACGAGTAGGTACTCACAGTTAAGTAGGTAAGTTTTTGGGAAGTAATAAATTTCTTCTTTATTTCTTACGATTCTCATGAAGGATCAAGAAAATAAACACCCTAAAAACTACACGTAGATACTCGTACATACGAGTAGGTACTCACAGTTAAGTAGGTAACAAGGTATGGGGGGAAAAGTCTTTTTGACGTTCGACACTGAAACAAATATTTTTTCCTTCGAAAATATATGTGTTATTTTTCTTCGAATGTAGGTGGGCGAATCAGTGCCTGATCCAGGAGGTGCAATTAATCTGTAGGCAGTCGAGTTATAGGTACAGCATACCTTACCTACCAAGTAGAATGTTGAATTGTTCCCTGCCTAGATTTCGAAAATTCCAGATTTTATGCGTTGGAGTACCTACCTGCATTCCGATATTAGGTATCTTCTTTCTTCAAATCTTTTTGGGAAGTAATAAATCTCTTCTTTATTTCTTACGATTCTCATGAAGGATCAAGAAATTAAACATCCTAAAAACTATACACGTAGAGACTCGTACATAGGTACTCACAGTTATGTGTAGGTAAGAAGGTATGGGGGAAAAGTCTTTTTGACGTTCGACACTGAAACAAATATTTTTTCCTTCGAATCACAATTCCAGAAATTTATAATTTGTGTGCTTATGTCTCTATTACCTATTATTTTATTTTCAACGCTTTGTGTCTACCTCATAAAACATTTGAAAGAAACAAACTTGTCAAAGCTCTCGGTAAAAATTACATTAAAGTATTTGTCAAACAAGTTGGGTATTCAAAGAAAAACTAAAACTTTCTTCGATTGCTTCATATAAGAACCATTGATCCTTAATAAAACTATACTTACTGATATTTTTTCAGAAGGGCAGTAAAAATGTACGAATATAATATGTGGAAGCTTTCGAAAGCTTTAGGTTTTAGCTATAAGCTTTGGCAATATTACATTTTCCAAAAGTGATATATGATTAAGGTGTCTCTGAGAGGAAATTAGAAATATATTACTCTCCAAGCAGATGCCCCTATCAACAGTGTCGAAACTTGAACTTTGGGTGAAAAGAGGATACTTTTACAATACCATTGTGGAATGGGATAGGTACCTACCTAATAGACCCAACGAGATTTGTGTAAGGTGCATCGAACCAATAGATGAAACGCTGTCTAAAGAAACAGATTTGCAAAAGACATTAGGATTAGGATGGAGGATGCTTTTACAATACAATGGGAATGGGATAGGTGCCTACCTAATAGAACCAACGAGATTTGTGTAAGGTGCATCGAACCAATAGGTGCCACGCGGTCTAAATAAGTTTATTTGCAAAAGACACTATGAGGTGAATAATAACTGCTAAATGACTCTGTACGGGACACAAAAGATGAGCGGTATTAGGATGTGAATAACTGCTGACTGACTGAAAATATAGCCAGAGGTGTACGGGACACAAGTCACAAGATGAACGGTCAGTTGAAGTTAGTTGGACCTAGCTAACAAATAAAACCATTTAGAATCCATGAGATTCCAGGATGAGCGGTCAGCTGAAGTCGAAACCTACCTACCAAATAAAACCATTTGGAATCCATGAGAATACAGGGAAGGCAGACCAAAGATATGATGATATCTTGGAGTACATTAATCTGAGTAGAATGAACTGTAATAAAGTAACAAATACAACAGTTTGATTGATTAAACCAGAGAGAGAAAAAAAAAATCACAAGTTTTAGGAGACTTATTGTGGAAGAACTCTATTACATATTCGGTTATTTCCTCTGATATAATGTAAGGAAGATGCTTCTGCTCCAGGTAAGTTGGATTGGGAAACTATTTCAAAATGGATCCGATATTGGCCCAGATTTTCCAATTTCCAAGAGCGTGGAATGAAAAATGTCTGAAATCTGGCGGGGCTGCTAATGTTGAAGTATAAAACATAGATAGCTTCCCATCTTCTTTGGTTGTGGTACCTACAACATATTAGAGGAAAAGAAAAATGGCCGCCCCGGTAATACATAAATAACAAAATCTCGCCTGAAAGGTTCCCTCTTCTGTACAATCCTAGTTGAGATTCCGAAAAACAAAAGTACAAAAATTAAAGGACAAATAGGAAATATGTAAGTACACAGACCAAGGTTTGTAAAAAGCAATTGAAAAATCCTTTTGTTTTTGGCATGTGAAATGCAGCTATCAGGTTTTTCTGCCACGACATTTCGCGGAGATTTCAACCAGCTACGGTAATTGACCGCACCCAGCCCGAATGTGGCAGGATAAAGTCAGCAGTACATGATTGCCCAGACGTTCACCCGTCCAGATACCAACCACACACAACGTTGCTTACTTTCAGTGGTCCGTTGTATCTTTCTTTGTAGACACAGGTGGTTTGGCATTGAAGAAGCTGGATAGTGTATTTTTAGATACCTTTAGCTTTTGACTTTTTGTTTATAAAATATATGTGTTATTTTTCTTCGAATGTAGGTGGGCGAATCAGTGCCTGATCCAGGAGGTGCAATTAATCTGTAGGCAGTCGAGTTATAGGTACAGCATACCTTACCTACCAAGTAGAATGTTGAATTGTTCCCTGCCTAGATTTCGAAAATTCCAGATTTTATGCGTTGGAGTACCTACCTGCATTCCGATATTAGGTATCTTCTTTCTTCAAATCTTTTTGGGAAGTAATAAATCTCTTCTTTATTTCTTACGATTCTCATGAAGGATCAAGAAATTAAACATCCTAAAAACTATACACGTAGAGACTCGTACATAGGTACTCACAGTTATGTGTAGGTAAGAAGGTATGGGGGAAAAGTCTTTTTGACGTTCGACACTGAAACAAATATTTTTTCCTTCGAAAAAAAAAGTAGAAGGGCAGTAAAAATGTACGAATATAATATGTGGAAGCTTTCGAAAGCTTTAGGTTTTAGCTATAAGCTTTGGCAATATTACATTTTCCAAAAGTGATATATGATTAAGGTGTCTCTGAGAGGAAATTAGAAATATATTACTCTCCAAGCAGATGCCCCTATCAACAGTGTCGAAACTTGAACTTTGGGTGAAAAGAGGATGCTTTTACAATACAATGGGAATGGGATAGGTGCCTACCTAATAGAACCAACGAGATTTGTGTAAGGTGCATCGAACCAATAGATGAAACGCTGTCTAAAGAAACAGATTTGCAAAAGACATTAGGATTAGGATGTGAATAACTGCTGACTGACTGAAAATATAGCCAGAGGTGTACGGGACACAAGTCACAAGATGAACGGTCAGTTGAAGTTAGTTGGACCTAGCTAACAAATAAAACCATTTAGAATCCATGAGATTCCAGGGAAGGTAGACCAAAGATGGGATCAACAAAATTGTTCAAAAGTCCCTTCTTAACCACAGCACTGGTGTCGGATCAGGCAACTTATAGAGAAATTACGACGGGCGTTAAGCGAAACGATTATACCGTTTGAATATAATACGGGAAACGTATAATGTATCTGAACACCTACAGATATACAGAGGTACTTTCCATAGCTTGAGCTCAAATGTTATTGGGAAATGCTTTTTCTCTCCCGAATTTACGAGATTTTTCCATTTTTTTTCCCTTTTTTTTTTTTTTTTTTTTTTTTTACTTCCACGAATGGTATAATCACAAATCACATGTGATATCAAGATTATATGCATATTACGCTACTTCAATTTCCTGAATTACGTAATGCAAGATATTGAAATTACATAATCAGGTAATCACTCATAGTGCCTTTACTCCTCTTATCATACTCTTATGATTGGATGGAGCTATTCCGTGATGAGGAAACATTTAGAGGAAAATATCACTTCTAACCTACGTAAAAGTGCAACAGGGTAATCTACATACTTCCCGTATAAAAACGTACAGGTACTTGCAAGTATGTACTTACCTATACCACACCCATTACCCATCCACCTTACGTAATACCTTCTAGTGGGTAGGTACCCACTAACAGTGACATGAATGAGGGATGATATCCAAACCTCTCCTAATACTTCACTCTAGGTTGTTAGAAAGAATACAATTTTCCTAATTGGTTCAGCGTCCCCCTTAACAACCCCCCGTTCTCCCCGGGGAAAATGTGATGGAATATTATGACACTAATAACGAAGGAGGACGAGGAAGAATTGGGTGAGAACAGGTAAGGGGGAGTGCTTTACATATTTTCAATTCCAATGATAGATTGAAGTTCGAAAAATGGCAAACGAGAGAGAAGAGAGCTGTGAGTGCTTGGGGAAAATAATGAACTTGTGAGTCAAAACAGCATTGTGAGAGACGCCATCATGACAAGTTCCTATGGATAATTGATTGATATTTGTCATGGGATTATCACCCGACTTCATCCTTGTGATTATTCTTTGACCTTCAATGTCTCTTTTATTATGTACTCTAATTTCTTTCCTTGCGTGTATAGTGCTTTGTCATGTAAATATAACAAGCTTCATCATGAGTTTTCACATTTTTTTGTCAATTCTTCCTTTTACATTTCTTTATTCCCAAGGCCAGCCACTCACTACCAGGTAGAAAAGGTCCGCCGCCACGGCTGAAAAGGTCCGCCTGTTTCAATATTTATTTTTTTTTCTGCCTGATAGTGAGTGACTGGCCCAAGACAGATTTAGCAGTATGTATTTGTTTTTCACTTAGTGAGGCAAAATAAGTACATATTAGGTAGTAGGTATCTTTTCACGAACTACATAATTGAAAATGTCTACTTAAACAATACGAGAAATGCTATTGTTAAAGTTGAATTTTCAGAGACAAATGTCTCCGAAAATTCACATTACTGTTATTCGTAAACTTCTGAGCACTTCAATGACATAATTGAAAATGTCTACTTAAACAATACGAGAAATGCTATTGTTAAAGTTGAATTTTCAGAGACAAATGTCTCCGAAAATTCACAGTACTGTTATTCGTAAACTTCTGAGCACTTCAATGAAAAAAACCCGAGAAGAAATCATTCAAAACACTTTGGTAGCTATATTGTGTTCACATAACAACCTCGAAAAATTTTCAAGTGTTTTCTGCCAATCTATAAAAAATGTATTTATTCCTATACAAATAAACAAAAAAATAAATATATTCTTCACAAACGCTCCAAGTTCGTTCCTTTAGATTTAGAAGAGCAATTCCCAACCTGGGGCCTCGGAAGGAAAATTGTTTCCCCAGTGGGACCAGGCTTATACCTACACAAGAGAAAATAATATACGGTGTTTGATACAGAGCCTACAAAAACTTAGTGCCTAGTTAATTACCATGTCACAGAAACCATAAAACCTTTAAAGTGCAATATTTAAACCAAAAGACATGTCACAAGCTAGAGGAAAAGATTTCAATAGATTAGCAACACTTGAATCACCACATCCGGTCCGTGTTTCTTGAAAATTTCGGCACAACGAGAAAATGGAATATGTAGCTAAAAAAGTCAGCTGTTCAGATCATAATACTTGACACTACTACAGCGATCTTAAAGGACTTGATGGACGACTTGGTAACTCTGTGTAGGTAGATTCTAACTATTGGGTTGTATGGAAAACGAAATATTCGTTTATAACCCAATAGGTCTTAAAGGAATTCAATTGTGTTAAGCATTAATGTTTTTGTTTCAAGTGTGGTTCCTCAAAACAGACTATATTAAATTCTATGACGACTAGGATACTTAAACCAACAACCTCTAGGACTTGTCCTTGCTCTCCAGAACAGAATTCCACCACGCTACCCACTAAACTCAGGCTGGTCTTACCAGTGATCCAAATTCCACGTGGAAAACACAATCCTCGCCTCTCTGCTCTGGTACGGATTGATCCGATGTAACGTCAGCCTATCACAACTCTCCCTATTCCAAGCTCCCCGACACAGGAACTCCCCTCGC